>NW_010516713.1:93659-107189 GCF_000687285.1 Phaethon lepturus
TTCCCCACCCCTAAAATAACCCTGGGGTTTTGTTTTGCCTTACATGTTCTTAATTTTTGGCTCAAAATGGCTTAATTTTCAGCTCTCATGCCTAGTGAAAACATTCCTCCCAGGCTCCCCAGTAGCATTATCAGTCAGGTAATTAAGCCACAATATTATTTGATCTCTTTAAGCATCTTCAAGTTTTATAAATGAGGTTTTGTATTACTTTTGGTTGCTGACATCAGTAAATGTTTCAAAACACATTAGCCATCACTCAAAACAAAAGCGATGAACTTTGCCCGTTTCACCCACAGACCTTCAAATAAAGCCAGAGCCAGGCAAAAAAGCAGGGCGTAACCACAGCCTGTTACCTTAGGCAACACAGTTGACTGAGCCATGTTCATCACCCGCTCTGCAAATCTGTTCCTTAGGTAACTTCTGAGGGATCTTCCCAGGTCTCATCTCCTGCAACCCCATGGCTCTCCTGGTCCCTGTGGTATCCACGCTGCAGGAGCCATTTCCTCCATCGCTATCACCTTGTGGGCTGTGCAGTCTTGCCCTTGTTGGGCATCTCAGCAAAACAAACCAAACCTCTTGAGATTTTTAGATACCAGATGTTGGGAGCATCCATTCACCCAGAAGACGTCTTCATCTGCTGAACTGGCTGAGGCTGAGCTCTGCACATGGCCCCTTACTCCAGTGCATTTATTCCCACCTGTCACTAAGGAACAATGGCTTTTTCTGAGGTTACCAGTTCTGAAAGTATTCACAAATACTCATAAATTTTAGTAGCAGAGGCCAAGGCGTTTACTAGCTCTGTAACTCCCCTCCTCGGCAAGACATCAATGATTTAGAATTAAAGTTCTAATCATAAGTACTGACATAAGTCATTAACAAGCAGCTGCTTTAGTAAATGCTTAATTATTACAGGTCCTTACAGAGCTCAGTAGAGTGGTAAGTTTCTTCTATTTACCCACCTTCTACCAGTGTGTTCATAAACATCTATAAAGCAAAATGTTCGAGTTTGCAGCTAGCTCATGATAAGCCATCAATGAGTGAAAGCCAAACATAAAACATAAATATTTTATCACAATAAAAGTGCTACTGTAGTTTGATAGGCAGGAGGGAAGTTCAACAGCTTTTTTTTAACCTCTCATAAATAGTTTCTCAGAAATAGGCTTGGAAAGTTTAAATCAATGGAAAATTCAGATCAAGTTCAGTAAATAATTGTTAGCAAAAGTATGGGAAGAATTGAAAGATTCAAAGGGGTTTCTTTCAACATCTTAAATAACTTTTTCCAGAGCCAAGATACATCAGTCCAGGGCACAATGCAAACCACGACTGAGCTGAAATTATTGTTTCCATTTCCTTTCTTCCCAAAAAAGCAAGAGTGAAAACATTTCAGGACAGCAAGAAATCATTTTCTCTCTTATTACAGAAACCCAAGTTCCTGGTAGCTTACAGACACTTTCAACCTGACAGTGATGCCAAGTACTAGCTACGGAAAACATCTGACGTGAAAAGCAGCAAAAGGTCTTGAGCTACATGGGCAGAGGGTTGCACGGGCAGAACGGGGCCACAAGAGCAGCGTCAGCTCTTGGGGGTTCTCCTCTCATCACATGGCCAATCCCACCACTTCAATGCACTGGCCAATGCTTAAGCAGTGGGATCAGTCGAGGATGGTTTCCTATACGGTTACGTGAAGACAACATTCTCCTTGGGTGGCTCTGCTGTGACTGCTCTTAGACCCTCACTGCAGGCAGAATTAAAATTAGTTTGCAAAGTCAACCATAAATTAACATTTTTTCTATCTCAAATACATGTAGATGTCCGAGAGCATCTCCCCGTTACACTAGGCAGGTCTTGCTCACCTTCTGCAAATGGGGAAGCAACAACACTACCTACAAGGGGCTAAAACCCACCAGCAGCTTTCCCTGAAGAACAACAACAAACTTGTAAGTGCTCCAAAAAACAGCCTGGAGCTAATGTTCAGCCAGCAGCTCCATCCACCAGCCACTGCCTCTCCTAGGAGTGACGTTAAGGCAGCTAAGCCAAGCTCCAGGTTTTGTCGTCTTCAAACAGCTCAATATAAACCCTGACCTGTAGCTTCCAAGGGAGGCTAAGAAAGGTTAAACGTACCCCATTAAATGCTGCAAGGGTGCAGAGTGCTGGGTTTTCCACCTCCTGCTCTGGTTTTGGGAAGTATCTGTCAACCCCTCTTGCCAGCTATGGACACTCCCTCCTGCCTCCAAACCCACTCTGCAAAGTACATACGATTTCTGCAGGATATAAGATACTATAGTGCAAATGGGATTGACACTGATGGCTTGTGCTAGGAGCTGTCACACAAAGCAAAAGCAGGAGGACAAGAGAAAGGAGCATTAAGACTTTGCTTGCTCGGTTGTATATTTTGGAATAACTTGCATCTACCCTGCCACGGGCTACGCTTTGGCCTCAGTATGAGGCTGGATGCACTCAGAGGTCATGAAAAGCTGAGAAATACAAGTCCATTTCCAGTACAGTCATCCTTTCGTTGGGTTAAAAATTTGAAGTGAATCAGAAACCAAAGACACTTATAAAAATGCTGTGATGTGAATTTCCATATCTCTGCAAAGTTCCTACTAAAGGCAAGTAGAAGGTAAGTAGCTCTTGTTTTTTTTTTTTATGTCACCCATTTAAAATTTTGGTATCCAAATGGATACACAACTACCTCAAGTTTTGCAAGAAAAAGAGAGGGGAAAAAAAGCCCGTATCAGCTCTTCTAGAGAAACAGATGACACAGAGGAAAACCAGGATCCCCCTTCCTTGTTTCCAGCCACAAAGTCCTTCTCTTCCCTCATTCTTCACAGACAAAACCCCAGCTCTTTTGTATCTTTAATAACTCTCAACTGAACCACCAGAAGTTGCTCCTACTGACACCAAAGACCTGTGCAGCTCATCGGGTTGAAACTGGCTGGGTGGGACCAGCCTCTTACTGACTGGGATGTCTCCAGTTTGGTGCAGTTTCCATCCCCATCCAGCCACCATGTCCTGCCCCGCTGCTGCTCACTCACACACAACCACACCACCCCAACAGCTCGTTCCTGCAGCCGCCTCGCCAAAACGTGCTATTCAGAAGATAAACAACAATGGAGGTGTTCCTTTGGCATCTGCAGGTCAGCTGTTTGCTCCCCCCTCCCCTTTTTTATGTTTTTTTTGGATGTCAAATACAGGAGCAGATGCTCCAGGCTGATGGGAGCTGGCTGGGAGAGCCTTTCTGGCTGGAGGGAAGACAAGAGTGAGGCAGGACAAAGCTGATAACTATGGCCCCTCTCTATTAAGGATGAGCCTTTAATCCTTTTATTCACCCTCCTGCCACCTACAGCTTTTTCTGGCTGCTTCTAAAAAAGACCTTTTTTTTTTTTAATAATAATCAGCTCATTTTAGGCAGTGGCACTTAGTCAGCCTAAAGCCCACCCAAGGACACTTTCACTGCAATTTTAAAAGAAAAGGGCAAAGCCACAAGCATCATTAGTGCCATAATTTTGCTTCTTACATACAAATGAGAAAACAAAAAGCCCATCATAACATAGAAATGAAAACAGGAATAAGATGGGGCTAAAGGAAGGCGCTTGCTGCATCCACCTTCATCTTCGACAAAAAAAACCCCGCCACCCTACATTCTGGAGGAGGCTGCAGCATGAAAAAGCCAAGTTTCTCCTCTTCCAATTCTCAACATTGAAATTACTACTTTTCTTGGCCTATTACCCTGTTTTAAGCTGAAGGGGGACAGTTTGTACGAGTCCCTCTTTGGATCAAATCAGTTCAAGAGCAGCAAAGCATTTTCTATACCCTACACTAACGCAAGGTCTGGACTAACTCTTCCTGCAGTAACACCGGAGCCAAGGGTTTCAGTGGGAACTGGATGGGACCAGAGTGAAACACACCATTACCCACAAAACACATAAGAAACTGCCAAGAGATTAGAAGAACATTAGAAATAGCCAACAACTCACAGAATACTGAGCCACCACGATGTCGTCACCAAACCATCTGCACCAAAATACTGCTAGAATAAATCCTACATTTCACATCCAGTCAGATGACATATTTTTACACCAATACCATTAGTTAGTAAAAAGCATGACAACTTCAAAATAAGAAGGCAAATCATCTATTATATATGTACATGTTTTAATTAATTTTAAAAATGGTCTACATTTAAGGATAGATTTCAAGGGTTCCCTTGTATTTTTTTCTGTTACATTAGATTATACCTGAATAATCTGCATAGTAACTTTAACATTTCCGTTTTCTTCCTTTTTTTTTGTTTCACTGTGAAAATATCAGTTGCAGGTAGCAATGTTAACATCTCAACGACAATCACAATACGTGCAGGATGTCCAGCCAGAAGCATTTCTCAGTTGACTTGCAGTAGCATGGCACTTTATAATTTGTATATCAATACTCTTTTATTATTATTGTTTAAACTTTAATTCAGATGTGGCTCAAGAAGCAAAAACAAACTTTCTTTACTCAGCCTCAAGAGTGGGGTCAGCTCCTCAGCTGGCTACAATCTGCACCACTGGAGTTAGTCCAGTTTATACCAGCTTGAGGTTCTCGGCTCCCCTCCGAAACACACCTGTATTGCCTTCATGGTTTCCTTAACATGAGTGCAAGCTTCAGGAATGTGGTTTAAGTCCCTTAGTTAAACGATCTTAATGATGTCTGTGCAACAGGTGTGTCCCCCAGCCCCGCTCCCTGCATAGACTTGAACACAGAGGGCTGAACGCTGCCAAGAATGGCACACCGAGGAGGTAAGAGTACCTTAGAGGGAGGAGGAAAAAAGGAAGAATAAAAAAAAAAAAGCTGATTTTGCCCCTAATATTAAATTTTGACATGTGAAGCATTTCTGTTTCCAGATGATCAGCCCAGGTTCTTAAGAAGGTATTCATATCACCTACTGCCACAGACAGACCCCTAAAGTCAGATGCTCCGAGTCCTCTTACAGAGACAGCTGTATTAAAGCCTAACCTTAACGTGTGTGCCTCCATGTGCATCCACGATCAGGTGTTGTGAATACCATCTCTTGCCTCCCATAACCTTACCTCACCCTTAGAAAAAAAAGTGCTTTTGCTTTTTCTACCTGATAGGTATTTGGGCTGCTCGATCCTGTCCCCTATCCCATATGTTTGTACTGAGATCTGTCCCGAGGAATTTGCACTTGGTTGGCTGTCAGCTTGTGGTGGATATGATAAACACAGAGGGTTATCACGATAACCAACCCCAGTATCAGGCCCAAAATTAGAGGCAGGGTTTCTTCTAACTGCTCCCTCTGGTCCACTGGGCACTTGTGTTCTGCAGGGAAAAAAAAGAAAAGGGAGAAAGAGAGAAATGAGTGAGACATTGAAAATCCGAACTCTTGCTGCAGTAGCAAACCAACTTCCCCGGAGTCACGGCTCTGCCCCGGGGGTCCCTGTGCAGCAAAAATAGCCACAGCCACAAGGAGAGACAGCAACTGTCATCGGCGTCCCAGAGAAAATCAATTGCTTTGGAGGAAAGTGAAATCACAGTCACAACACAGGGTCTGGAGGGAGAAGCAACATCTACCAAACCAGCCAACGTGGTGGGAGAAAACACCTTCATGCCCATAAGCTCCCCTTCAGGCTTCTGGCACACCAACAGCCTTGTTGGGAATGGGACAAGCCAAAGTACAAGTTTCCTGAGCATGGCTGAGCACCCGTTTTGTTTATTTAGTCACAGAGTCTATAAATATGAGAATGCAAGACCTCAACATCAGGAAGTCTGCATCACACTTACCCTGCTCATCGTTAAAAGATTTTTCCCCCCCTCTATCTGCAAGTTGACACAGATCTAACAGCATCTCTCTCTGTTCTCTCTCAGCTCCCCACAGGGAGTTTACCAGCACTGGCAGAGCACACGTGTGTTTGATCGAACAGCATCCTGGCACTCCACATTTTTTGTCAAATATGGCAAAGGATGAGCAGAAGCAACATGAGCCTCTCCGGTGTCTTTCTCTCTGGCCTACAAGTCTCTTATCATAGTCTAATAAACCATTAGAAAATTAACAACCACCACACAATGGGAAAACACTTTTCTATCCAGCTTGCAAAGGCACAGTCACCAAGATTAGGAAACACATTATGCTGGTAATACCGGCTCAGCTCCCTTACACTTCCAGAGTCTACTGCAGGCCTGAATGACAGGATCACAATTTACTTCCCACCCCCCGACAGGACTGTTGCTTATCCGTGCTGATGGACAGGCAGAGCTGATGCTGCCGAGATGGGGCTGTCAGACCAAGAAGAAGAAATATGCCAACTCTGGAAAAAAAAAGGTTATGGGGTACAGGAAGGACAGTGCTCTGGCCCCTGGATCATCATCTTCACTACTAGAATTGTGCTGAAAACAATGAAAAACAACAACCACAAAAAAAAAGGCTGCATGTTAGATGAGCAGATACAAAGGACACCGCTAATTCTTCCCATCGCTGAAGACTGTCCAGATGGGTTCCCCAGGCAGCTTGACTGCAAGACGCAGAGATCTGTAATAACCACAAATGGCAAACGCTCTGCAAATCTAATGGCATGTGGCAAAGAGCCAGAAAAACCCAGAGACCCCCCAGGCCGAGGCAGGAGGTGACAGCAGGGTCATATCTCCAGCAGTGTCAGCACCTCTGGGAGCTCCGTCGGGTCCCGGCGCAGAGCCATCCTCCCAGAACCAGGCTCAGCAGCAATGCCATCAGGAAACATTTCAAGCTGTAAATGAAGTGAAACAAAAGAGAAAAAGTGAAACGTAGTCTTACAAACATGTCCTTTTCGGTTGCAGTTGCTCACTGTTTCACCAGAGGAGCGATTAATCACCAGGACTGTGTTACAGGCAATTCAGCAATTGCTGCAATGCAGGGGTTTTGTTTGTTTGTATTAAGGAGAAAGGGGTAAAAAAAACCCCACCTTAATTATTATTTAGCTCCCAAAATCGGGTTTCTAGAGCTTTATGAAATTCTTCCTGGTTTAGGATGCTAAGGCCTGACCAGACTCTCAGTGCCAAGGCAGAGACACAGCGGCAGGTTGGCATCCCCGGACCTGACTGCAGGAAAAAGCCACGCATGGGGTAGTGCCAGCGGTGCTCTGACCCCCCGGCCCACTGCCCACGGGCCGGCACAAAGCAGCACCCCTCCTACAGGAAGGATCCGTGCTGAAGGAGCTCACCATGCGGCCGCAGACAGCCCGACGGGACCGGGCGTGCTGATGTGCCAAATAGCATTTTAGTCCAGCCGCTGCAATCTCTTCCTGCGGGCACAAATTTTTACCTTGAAAGTCATTCAGCTTAAACCCTACAGAAAATGTAAACAAGTCTGCTGTAAACCCAGCGGAAGGCGTTCACCCCAAACGTGGCAGGTTTGCCCGCGCACCTTTCCTTACACAAGAATGTTGCCGTGTTTGTAGGGAATGGGGTGAAGGCAGAGCAGTCTGCAGCCAGCAAGGGTGGCAAAGCTAAAAGTCCCAGTGCTGTGATGCAGAGGACTGACCCAACTCTAAAGCACTCGTTTGCAATATTTGAATTCCCAGCTTTTGCCAAAGCAAACTGGCTGCAGAACACAAAATGTGCCAGAGGACATGGCCAAAGCTCTCTGGTGTCCACAAGGATTGAAGTGTCAAGAGTCACAACTCAAAAAGGTGTCAATTCTTACAAGCAGCCAAGGAAGGTAGTTCTTTATCCTGACAATTTTGAAGAGGATAAAAAAAATAAGCAAAGCAAAGCTTGCAGTCTGCAGCAGCACACCTACAAACCCTGCTGCTCTCCCCGGCTGGACCCTGCCACACTTCCCTGGGCAGAAAGCACTCTGCCTCTGCAGCAAAGGCACCCTTGCACAGCAGCCCCTCCGGCCTTAGCAACGCCTTCTTCCCAGACACATCCATTTTCTCCTGTTGGAGCAGATCGCCAAAGTCTGGGAATGGGGCTGTGGGGAACCCAGCATGGAGGCACAGGCCAGTCCTAAGCACAAACACATCTGCAGCAGAACTAAGGCTCTCCAGATGCTGACTGCTAGGAGGCTGAAATTTTGTATTTTCACATTATACTAATGTTAAAAATTAATTAAAAATATAATGATAAAATACATAATTTTACACAAATAAAAATATTTTCACATTTATAACAACGTACGTTAACATTTATACAGCATTTTTCACCCCCAGTTCAAAGCACTGCATAGGTATTGAGGTCCACAACACCATGAGGAGGTAGGTAACAGGTATCATTCCTGGTCTACCGGCAAAGGAAAATGCAAAGGGGGAGCGGGAGGGGAGAAGCGTTTGCATCAAGTCCACAACAGACACAAATTCAGACACTCAACCCCATCAAGCACAGTGCAGGCAGGTGGGCTGGTTGATGCACAGCAAATGAAACACTATCACACTGGGAACTGCTATGTATTTCAAATCAATGCCTTCTGCAGGAGAACAGCCCTTTCCATCAAATTTTCCTGAGTATTTTGTTTCGGGTCACAGGAATCTCAGCGTTTGCCCAAATTGCTGGGTTTTACCCTCAGTCCAGGAAAGCATAAAGGTCCCTGGCAAATTTTAACTATGTGAAAAGCTCAAGTGATGCCGGGAGTTTTCCTGCATCCCGCACACAGTGGGGTGACCCCTCTGCCAGAGAGGTGCCACCCCGCAGCCCCAGTCCTGGCCTCGTCAAACAAAGACTGTGGGTGGATATAAAGGAGGCATTTAGGTACGTTCCCCATTGTTCTTTTGTGCCGTGCTTCCTCCGACTCCGCGCAGCACCCAAGCGCACGTATCGCCACGGTTTCTATGGTGAGTGCTCGTCCAATTTCAGTACTAGGCTACGAAACCACCCAACAGGCCCATTTTCTTGTTTCAGCATCTTTCTGCAGACCAAATAGCAGCAAGGCAAAAAAACCAAAACAAAACAAAACCCCCACCCACTTGTTTCCTACAGTCACGACCGTAAGCCTGAGGACCAGTTGGCAGGGACTGTTGGAAAGGATGGAAAGGATAGAAAACCAGCACAGTTGTCTGGCACAACAGGATGGATCTTTGAGATTTTGAGATGAGTGTTTGTAAGTTAGCCTAAAAAAAGAAAAAAAGAAAAAAAAAAGCCCGCATACCTTGCGAAGAGGAGCTACTTGGTGCTAAAGACCCTTAAGAAAATACGGCCCTTGCTTGGGGCTGCTTAGAGGGTGATGAGACCTCCCAGGATCCTGGTCCCTAATTCTCGGGTTTTGTATCCCTTTGTACTAGTATTCTGCATTATTTTGATTAAAAAAAAAAAAAAAGACATTACAATTTCTTTGGGGGTCTTTCTCCAATTTAAATGTTCTCCTCTCCCCTTCTTGATCCAGCTCTTTTTACCAATCTTTTAAGCTGAAAAACATACACACGCTTTCCTTATTAAAAAAAATTAAATTTCCCAAGCTCAGAATGAAAAAAATATTCTGCTGCTTCTGTACTGAAAAAGGTAAATATATATTTATTTATCGATACATATGTACACGTAGGTAATTGTGAGGGTTGGAAGCAGTATCTTAAAAAAAAAAGAAAAAATATATTCTAGCACATGAGTTTAAGCATTCAGAAAATAAAAGCAGCCCGATCACCCCCTACAAGCTTTTTAATCTATTCCAGACAGGACAGCATTAGGACAAATGACAAAATCTTTCCCTCCATTTCTTTGTGGTAAAAGGGCCCCGACCCTCCCACATCTCGGCAATTCTTCTGCTCTAGCAGGTCTCTTTCACTATTCTAAAATATTTTAAAATGTTCTGTGGCTTGTTCATAATTAATACGAATTTTACCTAATGGGAAATTAATGAACCAAAAAGGAGAAGGCTAATTACTGTAATTTAAGATTGGCAGTGATTCTCAGACCCCACAAAGGATCATGTTTTGCCATGCATGTGCCGAGGACATGCTGGTCTGCAGGGCTGGTGGGGACATGCCGCTGGGAGAAGTGGCAGAGCCCCATGTGAAACTTCCCTGACAAATACCTCACGGGCATTTATGACCATCCTCTCCAGGTGCTCTTTGCTAGTTTACTTCCAATGGAATTCAACAAAAAGACATCTCATTGAATAATGACAGCAGCAACAAAAAAACCCAGAAAGCTTGACAAAGAAAGAAATGATGCTTTCCTCAGAAGAAAAAACTCCCCACGTACGTTTAAAGATTGCTAAACCTACCAGGGTCTCCTCACGTCCTGGAGAAAAAAAAAAAAACCTGAACTACAACAACAAAGGAAAAAACCCAACACCAACCAACCAAATTTACTACCTGATATGAAAGAGCATATAATGAAAAGGTAAGTATTTCCCTTTGGCAACGAACCCCGAGTTTGGTTCTTTTAACTGCGAGCTCTTGGACTTGACAAGTTTGGTATCCAGAGACAGAGCAGCTAAAACCGAGTCCAGACTAGCATGGTTTAAATACGCTTTTCTCAGCCTCCACGGTCTGCCCAGCCAAACCCCGAGTGCAGGAAGCTTAGATCCACAGGAGGAGAGAGAGGATGAAGAAAAGTGCCAACAAAAAAATGACAGGAAACTATTACATTCTGCCTTTTTCTCCCTGTAACCTATGCAAAACATCATATTGCTTGGGGGGGGGGGCAAGATTTATTTGTGCCCACGGATAAAACCTATTCCATACTACACTGGCCTTGCCATGAGTAATTCAGCCACGCAGAGCTCTGCCAGAGTCAGCATACATAATAGCATATATTTACTACATCAGTTAGAGGAATGTGAGTCATGAGCGTAAGCGCTTGGCTCTGAAGTCAGTGCTGGTTTTTTATTGTGTTCTAAAATATTTCCCACACACAAAATAAAGCCTGACATTTTTAATGCTAGACTTGAAAATAACACCATCATTTTCTAGCTCATTATTAAAAGATTTGGCTATTACAAATTTTATTTGCATCTTGTTATAATAATGGAGTTAAGTAATTTGCTAAGATGGCACCATGAAACAGGGACGAGTCTCAAAGCCCTAATTCAGGTGAGCATATTTACGCTCCCTCACCCAACCGGATGGGAAAGGCAGGGGGAAGTCAGGGAGGATGAGCACCACGGGTTCCTCACGATACAGGCAGGCAAAATCTGCAGGAATCCTGCCTCACGGCAGCATTGCTGCCAACTACAGTACAGTACAGTACCCTTTGATATGAACAGCACGCATTAACTCCCATTTTCTTTTATCCACAATTAATGTTAAAAGACACCCAGGAAGAGGAACAGTGTCCCGTGTTTGGTGCACAAGGCGCCTCACTGAAGTCCCCATTACGCTTCCTTCACTCTTGCAATGAGCGTTAATCAAACTGAAGCCGGCAACATGCAAGTATTTCCTCCCACTGCAGCCCCAAGATTTCCTCAGTGCGCAGCGGCCCTAAAAAGCTCCTGGAGCTGTACTGAAGCACCTTCCATGCTGCAGAGGAGACACCTAAGCCTTGCAGGGCTCCCCAGGGAGCAGGCAGTTCTGGGGCTTGCTGGCAATCCAGACAGATGAGTCCTTACAGAACTCATGTTGCCAACGTACATGCAACGACAGCCCGTGTTCTGGCCAAATAACAGCTAGACTGAATTTGTGGAAGCTTTTGGGAGACCACACAGGGATGGGATGGGTTGGAGGGACTGCAGGGAGCATTAACAACCCGCTGGAGGGAGGGGAAGGTGCTCCAATAAAGCTGGGACCCAAATTCTTTCAGTACATTGCGACATCCCCAAAGGGCACGGCAGCGTCAGCATCTCAGCGATGCAGGACATGCCTTCGCCCTGCACCTTACCTTCACTGAAGACAAAATCCGCGGTGATGTCAAAGGGCTGGATGCGCACTTCCGACAGCAAGAGCTGCACAGATCTCTGGTGGTCGCTGGAGATGAGGGAGATGGTCTGCTGTGCCTGGCACTCGTAGGACCTCCCAGCTGGGGTGACCAGGGCAGACAGCTGGTGCGAGCTGGCCGTGTGCTTCCCGGCTGGCCAAGGTCAGAAACAGCAAAGATCAGGTCCTGTCTCTGGGGGACTGATGTGACTTTATTAACAAAGCTAATGAATGGAACACAAGGGTATGCAGGTGGTACGCGATGCAGCAGCCACACGCTCCACTACTCTTAAAGCAGCATTTCCTCCTAGGGTGGGACCATGCTTTTGGCATGACACCCCCACATAGCCAAGTCTGTTCCCATGCTGGGGTCTCCTGACTGCGAGCAGGAACAGACGGCTGCAGCGCGGGGTCCTGCCAGCACAAAAAGGAGAGCTGGCTCTGCTGCTGCCAGCTACACTCATGTCACTTTGGACAAAAGTCCAAAAAGTCAGAGGAATGGTTTCCTTTGTTCCGTCCTCAGACTGTGCTCTCCTACTCCCTACATTTGGGAAACAGCAATTCCTGTGGCTGCGCTTGGGCTCCATATTCAGGTGGGAAGGAGCAATGAAGTCTGGGGATCTCACTACAAAGCGTAACACCCTTCCTGAAAATAGAACATGACCGTTTCACTCAAGTATAGATTACAAGCAAATACCTTCCCACTGCACCAAGCTTGTTCTATACATGAATGCCAAATGAGGCTTAGCAAGGTGGAAGGAGGGATGCCTTCCACTTCCCGCTCTTCTGCAGCCCTTTGTTCCCCTCCAGCAGTACAGAAAGGTAATCACTGTTTTGCACTTGCAGAAGGTGACGAGACATGGCCACCACTGTGTTTTGGGCACACAAACAGTAAAACCACCAGTGGGAAAAATAGCTCAGCGTCCAGTGTGTCTTACACCACAAACTCTTAACGCACCATTCACCAGAGTTTGAAAATCTTGCGGAAGAACAACTTGCAAATGACAGTATTTCAATTTTCAATACAAGACAACTAATTTTTGAGCAGAAAGGAGATAAAAACAAACTGAAAGCCAAAAGAAAGGAAACACAGTGGAAAAAAAAGCAGGCTGTTGGCTACAGAGGCATGTAGGGGTATGGATCTTGATGCCTATCTCATCACTGTCTTGGGAAACCGCTGCTTCCCCACTTAATTCAACCATCATCAGACCCGAGGAGATAATTAACTTTAAAAAACATCTCCCGCAGGAAAGAGGACGAGATTTTCCCGACCAGGCAGACCCCTGCCCCGCTGCCCCCCCCCTCGGGCTCCTGGGTCCGCCGGGAGGGCCAGGGGCAGCACAGTAAAGGGGCAGAGGTTGGGCTCTCCCTCCCGCTGCAATTGCGGGGCATCAAAAACAAGATACGCGAATAAAAACGAAATAAATGAATACGCCGTTAAAACTGGCCCCTAGTTCCGGTTTTGTCGGGCGGGTTTGGGGTTTATTTTTTCCTTGTTAAAGAGTATTTAGCCGCGTAGCCCGCGGGGTGTCCATGCCCCCCCGGCTCCCCGCTCGCCAGACCCCAGGGATCTGCTGGAAATCCCGTGCCCCCGGGGCGCTTACGGCCGACGGCGTCCTTGAAGTAGGTGCGCTCGGCGGTGTCGTAGGTGAACTGGATCAGGCTGAGCCTCCAAAAAGTCTCCTGCCCCCGGGAGGTGTTGTGCCCCTCCTGC
>NW_010516713.1:107534-107753 GCF_000687285.1 Phaethon lepturus
GACCTGCCGTGACAACGTGCGGCAGCCCCGCGGCTGGAGCGCTGCAAACGCCAGCTCCGGCCGCCCCCCGGGCCCGGACCCCCACTTACATCCACGTGGTTGCTAGCCCACATGTCGTAGGGGACGGTGAACTTGGCAGCGAATTCCGCCATGAGACAAGTCGTCCGGTTTTCCCGCACCACGAAAATGTCCTTTTCAGGGTTAGGCGAGAGCCCGGAG
>NW_010516714.1:0-6228 GCF_000687285.1 Phaethon lepturus
TGCAGAGAGGGACGGGCGGAGTGCTTACCGGCTGTGGACAGGAGCTGCTGCTGAGAGGCCAGAGAACGGTAAAGAAGAAAAGACACCGAAGGCCATCCAGCCAGCAACTGCCTTGCACTGCAGGGAAGAGAGAGCCAGCCTCTCCAGGTGATGTAGTCTGCAGGAGGCCAGACCCCCAACATGCAGGGTCTGTACGCGTCACCAAAAGCGGCCGTGTAGCACATGAGCGAGGTTATGTGTGTAGGAAGCCTCGTCTTGTAAGAGCTGTAAGACACCCCTATATTCTCTTAGGTGGATGACAGCCAAGCAGCAGGAGTTACAGAAGAGGAAGGGAGGAGAGAAGGAGGAAGAAGTGTCTGAACTGGCAAATTCTTCCAGCAGTGCTGAGAGTGAAAGCTGCAGTGAGTCCCAGGCCCTTGGGGCCCTGTTGCCCCTATTCTGCATCCCAGGCCCTTGGTGCCCCTCCCCTGGCCCCCTCTCTTTCCCATGCTGCTTTAATTTTTGTTTTTTTTTTTTTTCCCCTCCCTGTACCTCCTTTCTCCATCTCATGCTGACCAGCTCCCTGTCCCCATCTTTTAGGTCCTCTCTCTCCCTACCATGTAGCCTGTGGCTATTTTTCCTTCCTCTGCCTCTCTCAATCTGGCTCCCTGTCCGTGCTTTTTCATTCCTCCCTCTGCCATGTAGCATGTTGCTTCTTTTTTCTTTTGCAGTCTCTCTCTCTGCCCGGCTCCCAGACACCATGTTTGCATTCCTCCCTCTCTGTCCTCTAGTCTCTGACTCTCTCTGCCCGGCTCTGTGTCCCTGGTGTTCAAAGTCTTCCTTCTCGGCCCTGTAGCACGTTACAAGTCTGTTTCTTCCTCTTTCTACCTTTATCCTGCTCCCTGTCCCTGTTCTGTAATTTCGTCCTTCTCAGCCCTGAGCCACTCTGCAATTTCATTTCTTTCACCATCTCGCCCTGCCCGGCTCCCTGCCAGGATCTTTTAATTCCTCTCTATCTGTCTTGAAGCCCATCACTGTTTTTTCTTTCTCTCTGTCCAGCTCCCTGTCTCTGTCTTTACTTACTCTTTTTAATTCCTCCCTCTCTGCCCAGCGGCCTGTCGCTATTTTGCCGTTCTCTGTCCCGTGTCTTTAATTGCTCCCTCTCTGCCCCGTAGCCTGTCACAGTGGGATTTTTTCCCTTCTCTGTCATTTGCTCTCTGTCTGGCTCCCTGTCCCTACTTTGTAATTGTCCCCTCACTGCCCCTGTGGCTTGTTGCTATCTTCCTTGTCTCTGTCTCCCTCTGTATGGCTCCCTGTCCCTTCCTATTGGAAACACCTCCCTCTCTGTCTTGGATCCCATTGCAGTTTTTCCTTTCTTCATTTCTCTGTGGCTGGCTCCCACTCCCTGTTTTTCAGTTGCTTCTTTCTCCATCCCTCTGTCCAGCTCTGGATCCCAATTTTTAGTTCCTCCTCCTTTTCCCTGTATTCCATCAAAATAGGAAGTGGGATCAACTTCTTTCACATGAGCTACAGAAAATGTTTCCTTTTACCTACAAAGATAACATAGTTATTAATGGTCTTCTGTAGTTCCAAGCATGATATTTTGGGATTTCCTGGGTCGGCATCACACCTCCCTCTCTGTCTTTGATCCCATTGCAGTTTTTCCTTTCTTCATTTCTCTGTGGCTGGCTCCCACTCCCTGTTTTTCAGTTGCTTCTTTCTCCATCCCTCTGTCCAGCTCTGGATCCCAATTTTTAGTTCCTCCTCCTTTTCCCTGTATTCCATCAAAATAGGAAGTGGGATCAACTTCTTTCACATGAGCTACAGAAAATGTTTCCTTCATTTCTCTGTGGCTGGCTCCCACTCCCTGTTTTTCAGTTGCTTCTTTCTCCATCCCTCTGTCCAGCTCTGGATCCCAATTTTTAGTTCCTCCTCCTTTTCCCTGTATTCCATCAAAATAGGAAGTGGGATCAACTTCTTTCACATGAGCTACAGAAAATGTTTCCTTTTACCTACAAAGATAACATAGTTATTAATGGTCTTCTGTAGTTCCAAGCATGATATTTTGGGATTTCCTGGGTCGGCATCATAAAGACACTGATTGTTCATTCAGGGAGAGTTCTAGTCACAGCCTTACTGCAAGGTTCTTTATAAGATTCTTTAGAACTGCCATAGCTTCAGTGTATAATGTATACATTCAAACAAAAGTGATGAGAACACTGGAAAAATAATAAATTCAATATTTGTTTAGTCATCCTAGTACAGGAGTCCTTTTCCTCAAACAGGAAGATTATTTACAATTATATAGATGTAATAGGTGCTTAGTGGATAACGTTATCAGAAAGGCTTATCTGTTTCTGTTCAAAAGGCTTGTGATTCTTACCCCATGTAATATAAGGCTAATTCTCATTCAGATAGTCTCCTCAGAGCTGGGTTTTGAAATCAGTCACCTACACCTACCAACTAATCGCCTACCAACTTCTATGAGTTCAAGTGTAGATTTGATGTTTGGGGCCTCTGAAGACTTTTCATAGGTATGCAGATGTACCCAGCATCAATCTTAGTTGATCCAAGAGTATTCCTAAAGCTGGCAATTGAGCAGGGAGACAAAGGATTAGTCTACTCATTGCCTATATGAGACTTGCTCTTTTTGGATTACTGTTGTTAAAGGAGTTAAGCTTGTTATCAATGGAGATACCTGCCAGCTCTTAGAGGGATATTTATGCTGCTTAGATTAGATGTTGGGGTTCGTCTACTGAATGTAAAAGAAATGCTTGGTTATACAGGCTGTAAAAAAAATTCAGTTTTCTTCCTATTCCTTTGTGGCAATACAAATTTCTTACCTCCACAGATACGTCTGCATTTACTGAGCTAGTATATACATGCCCAGTATTCTTGCAGGGTCTCTGCTAGAAGGTTAAAGAATATTCTGACTCAAGCATATATTTTATTTTTCTTAATCTACTCTTCCCCAGTTCCTTAAATCTTTGGTATTCAAGTCAGGATGGAGAAGAAAGTAGGAAAGTTCAGCTCATAGAATAACTTTGGAAAGACATAATTCGGAAATGTTATGCTCTGGGGCACATTTAATATCTGCCCACAAGTTTTGTGTTATTGTGTCCACAAGTTTTATATAATTGCTAATACTTTTTTTTAAGTAATTAATGTTTATTTTAAAGAAAAGTGCCTGATCTCTTTAGTTCCAGGAGAACTTTGAAAACATACGTTACCAAAAAAGTTGGCAAGAAAACCATCTAAGACTTAGTTTGAAGTTTTAGAAGGCAGGTTTTTCTTATTGCAGCGCTGGATGCATAGGGAATCGCTCCACCTAATGCACATACCCTGAAACAAAAGTTCATCCTTTATATACCTGAAAGACATGAATATTCACACATTTTCTGAGAAATCTCCACCTCCTTGCCTATCTACTACATTTACATAATGCTGGCGTTGCAAAACTACACTACACATGTATCTCTCATTAGGAGAACCTGGAAAGGTCCTTTCCACTTTTCAGTGAATGGTTCTGAATTCCGGGATTTCACAGATACCCAATCTCCAGCCTGAAACAGGTGTGCTGGGGAATCAAGACCTAAAGGTTTATTCAGAACAACTTGTTTATTTATTTCTTGTAGAGTTTTTCCTAATGATATTAAGTACTTTCTCATATCAGTCTCCCCAGTTATATGCATCTGTCCTGGTAAACTGGGTATTTAGTATGGTCGACCATACAGAATCTCATAAGGACTTAACGTATATTTTCCTCTAGGCTGAATTTGAATTTTACATAGGACTAAAGGTAAAGCCTGTACCCAAGTCATAGACGTTCCCTGACATAATTTTCCCAACTGTGTTTTAAGAGCAGAATTCATTCTTTCCACTTTTCCACTCGATTGTGGTCTATAAGGGGTAAGGACATCCCAGGAGATTCCCAGTAATCTGCTCACCTGATTAACAACTGCTGCTATAAAGTGGGAACCTCTGATGACATTCCCAAGGGGATTCCAAATCATGGAATGATTTCTTTCAATAGTATCTTTACTACTTCCCTTGCCTTGTTGGTGCAACATGGAAAAGCCTCGGGCCAACCTGTAAAGGTATCTACTAAAATAAGTGGATACCTTAACCCCCCCTTTTCCTGGTAATCCAGTAAAATCAATTTGCCAGTATTCTCCAGGTAAATGTCCTTCTTTCTTTATTTGTTTCGGGTCTTGGGATTATTTTTGCAACACAATTCACATCTTTTGGTAATTGACTTCACAGTTTCTATCATATTTTGGCTGATTATTATCTTTTGTGTTTTAATAAATTTTCAGTTCCTCAATGTACTTTATTATGTTCTTGTTGTACTAAGTTTCTCATAAGAAAATAAGGTATTACCAATACGAGTTCTGCTGAAAGAATTTTCGTTTTCTGAGACTAGAGCTAGCATTTCAGTGCCTTTTTCTGCAACCTCTTTTGCCGTTAAGTCGGCCAGTTTGTTCCCTTTCCCTAGAGTGGTTTTATCCGACTGATGTGCTTTACAATGCGTTATAGCAACAGCCTTCTGCGCAGATGTTTTTGGAGGCAGAGCCTTCGCTTCTACTGTATCTTTGAATGTGGTTACCACGTACCCTGGTATGCGTATTCCATTTCGCACAAAGGTGCTGCCGTCGGTGTACAGTTCCCAGTCTGGATTCTCGAAAGGGGTATCCCTGAGATCTGAACTGCTGGAGTATCTCTCTTCAGTAGTTTGCAGGCAGTCATGTTCTGGTGTTCCTTCAATTTGTCTAGCAGAGAGGAACAACTGCAGGGTTAACAATAGCAGTCGTTTGAAGTGTAACATTGTCTAGTTCTATCAGGACTGCTTGATGCTTTAGCATTCTACTGGGTGATAACCAGTGTCCCCCTTTCTGTTCTAATACTGTGACGACCATGTGTGGAGCATAAGCAGTCATCTTCTGTCCCCAGGTCAGCTCCAGGCCTCCTGGATCAGCAGTAATGTCACCGCTAGTGCTTGCAGGCTTCCCGGCCATTCTTGGCTCACAGGATCCAGTTGTTTTGAGAGCCACTGCTTGCCTTTCATAGGTAAACAGTTCACAAGATTTTTGTAAGATGAGGTAGTCTGAGGGCTGGCGCTATCACCAGAATTTCAGTTCTTTTGCCAGCTGACTTCCAAAGATAGTAGGGCTATTCTTGAATCCTTGGGGCAACACTGTCCAAGTATATTGTCTTTCACTCAGTTTCAGGATTTTTCCCACTCAAATCCAAAAAAACCCTCGTGACTATTTAAATCAAGAGGTATGCAGAAAAAGGCATCCTTTAATTCTAAAACTGTGAACCACCCCTGCTTTTCAGTTAGAGAGGTCAGCAAAGTGTAGGGATTAGCTACCACAGGATTAATATCTTGGACAACTTGATTAATTACTCTTAGGTCCTGAACCAATCTATACATTTTCCCATCCACCTTTTTGACGGGCAATATTGGAGTATTATATTTAGATTCACATTCTATATTAGTAGAATATTACTAATATTCTATTAGGGCCATATTTAAGAAATTTTTGGATGATGGGAATAAATCACGCTTTGGCTTCTAATTTTAGGGAATATTATGTTAACCTTACTGGTGTCATTCCTGGCTTAAGTTCAGCTCTTACGGGACCAGCGCACCTAGATTTTCCATGGTACTTCTCCTGCCCATACAATCTGGATCACTTGATTTTCCACATCTTGGGGAATTTCCTTTTCAATTGTCAGTATATCCTGCAATAACAAGGCTGTGGCTTCAAGAAATTTAGTTTCAGGGATCAATACTTCTACTTCCCCATCCGTAAATCTTATTTCTGCTATCATATTTTTCTAATAAATCCCTTCCCAGGAGGGGCTTGGGTGACCCAGGCAAATATAAAAATTGGTGTATCTCCCATTATTTTCCCAATTTAAATTTCATTGGTTTAAAGAATGGCCGTATTTCTTGCTTTCCTGTTGCACCAGCAACCTTTAATTATCTATTACCAATTTCTCCTTTTAATGTGTTTAAAACAGAGTATGTGGCTCCAGTATCTACTAAAAACTCGATTTCTCCCTCTCCCAGCTTAATTTGAACCAGAGGTTCTGCTGGGAGGGATTCCTCCGGTCCCCTTCATTCTGTCCCCACCAAGAACAGTGTATTTGGAGTCATTGCAAATTTCCAGTTAGGGCAATCATTTCTCCAGTGCCCTTCCTTTTTACAATAGGCACACTGATTTTCTCCTAGCTGAGGCAAGG
>NW_010516715.1:0-10023 GCF_000687285.1 Phaethon lepturus
GGGGGAGGGATGGTTCGGGGCGGTTTAAGAAAGGGAGGGGTGCTGCACAGGTGCCCGCGGCCTGGTACCTCTTTACAGCTGCTCGTTTCCTAAAGCACATGGTTCTGCTTAAAACGTGCGTGAGAAGTAACGTTGTCACTTACCTGCGCTTACCGCAGTTTTGCGGTGCATCACCTGGACTGGGAAATTGGGGAACTGCAGAAACATTTGCAGCTATGTTTTTCACATTTCCTGTTTCTTGGCATCCAGGTAGCACGAACAGAGTAACAGGGGCTTGGGTGAATTGCCATTGAAAATTTCAAGTGCTGGATAAGTAATTTATGTCAATGGCAGGCAGGGGGATGTTGTGATTATGTTCTGATGTGAGGATGTTGTGAGGATGTTGTGAGGATGTTCTCAGTCTGGAGAAGAGGAGGCTGAGGGGAGACCTCATCGCTCTCTACAACTACCTGAAAGGGGGTTGTGGCGACGAGGGTGTTGGTCTCTTCTCCCAAGTAACCAGTGATAGGACAAGAGGAAATGGCCTCAAGTTGGGCCAGGGGAGGTTTAGATTGGAGATTAGGAAAAATTTTTTCACTGAGAGAGTGGTCAGGCATTGGAACAGGCTGCCCAGGGAGGTGGTGGAGTCGCCATCTCTGGAAGTGTTCAAAAAACGTGTGGATGTGGCACTTCAGGACATGGTTTAGGGGACATGGTGGCGCTGGATTAATGGTTGGACTTGATGATCTTGAAGGTCCCTTCCAACCTAGTGATTCTGTGATTTGGGGCCAGAGCCTGAAAAATAATGAGCACTGCATGAGGTGCTGTGCCCTTTGTATTTGTTGTTGAAAAAAGGTGTAATCTACTTGTAATAGTTACTGAGTATTTGTATGTAGTGCTGCAGTGATGCCTGGTGTCTATAAACACATTGAAGCAGCTGTATTTGATGCATCCTCTTTGAAAGGTGTGGGGGGGAAGTAAAACTGGACAGATTCTGTAAGGGAGTTTTTCTGTTACCTTTAAGAGCCCAGGAGGGATGTATTTGAGGGGTAGAAAAGGTGCTCCTTTGAAGCATGCTGTAACTTCCTGAAGCCATGTTACTGGGCCAGAGAGTGGTACTGCTGGCAGGAGCAGGAGCAGTCACTTCAAGCTGGACTTTGATGGCCATCAGAGTAGGCTCTGGGCCCACAGACACTGGAGTTGTTAAGCTCTTGTGGAGCTGTTCAGTTCCCAAAGGAAAAGGTAGTAGGCCCAGGGAAGTGGCCCACAAGTGGATTTGGTTTTCTGGTTGCCAGTTGGGCTGTACTGAGGAAACATATGTCAAAACTGCAGTACTGTGTCCAGCTCTGAGCTCCCCAGTACAACAAAGACAACGCCATACATGTAAAGGGCCACAAAGATGCATTTGACGTAGATACATACGTGACATACAAGGCAAGGCTGAGAGACATGGGACTTCTTCAGCCTGGAGAAGGGGGAAGTCAGTAGGTTTTTAAAAATGTGTATAAATACCCGATAGGAGGGAATAAAGAAGATGGAGCCAGACCTTTTTCAGTACTATGCAGTGAAAGCACAAGAGGCAATGAGTACAAACTGACACATAAATTTTTCTGTTTAACAGAAGAAAAATTATTTACTGCTACGGTAATTGAACACTGGAACAGGCTCTCTAGAGAGGTTGTGGCATCTGCATCTCTGGAGATAATCAAAACCCATCTGGAAATGACCCTGAGCAATCTGCCCTAGTTGATCCTACTGTGAGCAGGGGAATTGGACTAGACCATCTCCAGAGGTCCCTTCCAACCTTAGCCATTCTGTTTATCTATAATTCTCCATTGCACTTGACAAAACATGTTTTTGTTTTACTTAAAGAAACAGTTGGTTTTTTTTCCGGTGCTGACTTAATTTACTATTCAATTGCTATAAATCAGTGAAAGTTTTTAGTGTTCATTTCATCTGTTAGTACTAACATTTAATTTGCTCTGCAGATGTCCTGTGGCATTGCAGGTGAAGAGGACTTCTTTCTGGAAGAAAAAAGATTCAAACAGTACTGTGAAGAATTTATTAAACATTCACAGCAGATAGGAGATGGTTGGGAGTGGAGAACTAGCAAGGTAAAATAATCATGGTGTTAATTTTTAAATATACCCTTTTGCTGGCCTTTTTGAGCTATTCACAACCACCACAAGCTGGAACATCCTTTAAGGGGGTGTTACAACGTGTGAAATAAGTGGCATTTTACACAGCTGGTCCAAGAACAAAATAGTGCATAGGTGGTTTACATGAGGATTTAGGCCAGTACGTGTATTGAATAGGGTTCATGAATCCAGAAACAACTGCTGGGATGGCCTAGTGCAACTTGTGTAACAAAGGGGTAGGATTACCTGAGGTGATTTTTCTGTTTTGATCAGAAAATGTTGTATAAGATGTTATGCAGTCTTCATTTTCAGAATTCCCAGTGATGGAGAAACAGTCACAGCTCTCACAAAACCCTTTGAACAGTTGGCTATGCTTAAAATTGAATTAAAAAAAAAAAAAGACTATCCAGCTTTATCATCCAGTCACTGGTAGCTGTACCTTGTCTACTAATCTGAGGACCCTTCTTTTACCAGAACTCGCCCTGTTTTGGTGCTTTAGATTCAGATCAATTCATCCCTTAACCTTGTCAGTGTAAAACCAAAATGTATTGAGCTTCCTGACCATTTTCCAATATCTTAATCATTCTTGTGGATCTCCTCTGAATCCTTTCCAGTATATAAAAATCCTTTTTCATCTGTGGGCAGAACTAGACAATGGATGCTGTACCACTGTGAAATTCAAACCTTCCTACTCCGGGCAAGTGCTTGTGGTTATATATCCAAGGATCATTTTAACCCTGTAAGCTGGAATACCACATAGTTTTTGTTCTAGGTGTGTGACTTGTATCTTAGTTGCATACAGCAACCAGAAGAATCTGTCTGTATTAATGATCAGTCCTCAGTATTTACGGCTTCCCCATAACTTTCAAACCTCACCAATTATAATTACATATTGTTTCTAGGTCATTAATCAAAATTTTAAGTAGCGTGGGGCCAAGACTTAGTCCCACAGGATGCCATTAGAATAACTTCTTTTATGGTGATTCCAGATTTTTTTAAGTTACATTTGAGATCTATGAATTAATCAATTTTTCCTTTAGTGTGTGTCAGATTAGTCTGGGATTGTTTTAATTTTTTAATTTCCATTTGTGGAATCAACAGTTATCTTACGGAAGTCTGAGCATATATTGTTACGACTTTTATGTTTATCAACCAAACATGTCTTTTTAAGTTACCCTGACAAAATCAATTTTTCTTAAAAAATTTACTGTATATATTTATTTACTGATTTCTATCTTTTGTTATTTCGCTTGGGATGATGTCAAGCTAATATGTGCATAGTTACACGAATTAGCCAGTATATAGAAATGTATTGATACATCCTGGCCTCCTCCGAAGCTCTCTGAAACTTCCACAGTGCTTAAAGACTTAAAGAAAATCAACATTTCTTATGTACTGATTTAAAAATACCTAATGATAGCCACTTCATGCTAATGTCATGCTTAACCACTGCTGAAATGAAACCTTTGCAATAGTTATGGCTTATGGCTACATAATTTGTATTTGCTCTATAATAACAAAAGAAATGTTTTGAATACTTGATTTTTCTACTTTGAATGCTTCTGTTATTTTTGATCTAATAATAAATCCACACTGTTCTAGAATTCCTTTTTGCCACGCTTTTTTGGATGGATGGGCAATGTATGTTTGCATATGTTCCCTTGCTTCTCTGATTGGCTTTCAATAATGGATGGTTTGGGATACTCATTATTGTATGTGTATTTCTTCTTTCTGATGTAGAAAATTTACTGCTCTAGTGGGGCTTTTTCTGGTGTTTAGGTGTTTTTTTTTTGTTTTTTTTTTTTCTTTAATGGCTTTAGTGGTTTCCCATGTTTTCATGAATTTTGGGAAGAAAAATGTACCATTTTGAAATGCAGGAAGTCTCAGAGTAAATGTATGCCACCATTTCTACACAAGTAATTCTATATTTGCATTTGTAACCTTTTCATCACAGATGAAACAGAATTTCAGTAAGAAGCAGCGTCTTGGCCCTGGATGCATTCTGCTTAGAAGTTTTTAAAAGAGTACAAATATTAGCTAAGTGTTACAATGCACCCTTTCTTACAGGCAACCATTTGAAACTTTAGATTTCAGTCCAAGGCTGTATGTGAAGATTTATTCAACAAAGAAAGATGCTCTGAGCCTCTATTGGGAATTTAATACATGGGTCAAAGTTTGAACTTTTTGTGAAATAAGAAGCTTTGCTGGAAATAGCAGAATGAGGTAGATTTTTGTTCTCACATATAAAAAAAAATTCTAAGAGGTTTTTTTTTTAATGGGTGGAGTTAGTGACTGTGATTTCAATGTGTGATAAAACCTGGCCATTGAGACCATCCATTTATAGTATGTAGTCTGGGAAGGGACCTTTTTGTTAACAAGATGTCTCATTGTCTTTTTTTTTTTTTTTTTTTTACACTAATATATGTGTTGTGGGTAGTTTGGGGCACTCTTAATTTTTGATGATGTAATGCACTTGGATCCCGTTCCTCATTCCATACTCACGTGAATAGACCCATTGATAGCAGTAAGACCACACAAGTAAACCAGGCTTGTAGGACTGTGTTCTTCTGTTCCTGTGTTTACTGTAGAGATTAAATTTAGGTGATGAAATACTCATTGTTTTTGTGGAGCTGCCTCTCATGGCATGAGCTCACATGGCCCAAGCAGAACCCTGTAGTTATAGCTGTAAGTGAAATGTTCTAAACTATGTTATTTTTACAATCTTTTTTTTTTTTCTTCTCCCAGAAGAAACCTGTAAAAAAGCCAAGAGCACCTCTACTGTAGGACCTGATAGGGCTAAACTTGGGTGCTGTTGTTAGGGAAGGACACTTCAATCTTGGCTGTGAAGGCTGCCCTCTGTTTACTTCATGCTTTATGTTTGTTTAATATTTAGTTAAGTTAATCTAGGTAATCATATCAAAGGCTCAGTTCACTTTTGCTTGTGATACAAGACAGCTGGAGTAGAAGTGGACTCCCTTTCCACATTGATGGGATCGAAGTTCTTGCTAAAGTATTGATTTATTTATAGGGGCAGAAGCATACAAAATACAGAACACCACAGAGGGTGCAACAGGAGGGATGCTTCTCTTTCCTGCCACCTCTCCTCTAGCCTCTGATATACAGCTGTCAAATACAGAGACTGCTGACTCCCCGTTTCCAGCTATCCATAGATACTTTTTCATGGCGCTCAAATAGTATAGAATGCAGAGGCTATGGAGCTTGGCTCCTTTCTGCCGACAGGAAGAACTGGTTCAGGGAGGTGAATGCTATAACCAGCCCTTCTCTGGCAAAGCTCATTGTGCCCTGGGGCGTTTTTCCTCTGTGGGTGGCTGTAGTACTTTCTTTGCTGCTCTTAGGGGGATAAATAGCAATGCCGGTAGCTTTACTCCTGCTGACACTCGCACGAAGCACCACAAGGAGAGACTTGACAGTGCTGAGTGAGAGAAATGGGTTTTGTGTCACCAAGTTAGGCTTAATTTTTATGTCAGTCTTGTCCTCTGGATGCTTGATTCTTTATTGCACAGGATGAAGTTGGTTCTGCAGCCAGAACATTCAGCAAAATTTGGCGGATTCATGTTCTTCATGAGGTTTAGTGAGGAAATAAGGCATGCAGTAGGAGTTACAAGCAAGGCAGTTGCTCATAGTATGATTCATACTTAAAAATTCATGGACAAAAATACATGTAGAGAGCATTACCATTTTTTATCAGGTGTGAAACTTGGTAATAACAAAGTAAGCAAATAGCCCATAGCAGATTTTGGAACTACATATATTCTGCAGTGCCCTTGACAAGAGAGAACTAGTGTGTCAGAATAAAATCCAGGTTGATTTAAAGGTCAGAATACAGGAAATAAACTGTATCAGCAATAGCAGATAAACTGAAGAGTTAAATTATAGTTAAATTTGCAGTCTTGTCAAGCAATTCAATGCTACATTAATAGATTTTGTAGAAAGACTGTTTTGAGTAGAATCTTTTTGAATCAGATGTTGTGCATATGCTTTCTGTGTTTGTCTAAAATAGAACGTAATGAAACAGCTAATAAAACTCCAATTTATTTGTTTCCTTTGAGAAATAAGTTCTTAACATGCAACTACTGTTCTTTGTGTTCTACATACTCTTTCTCTCTTTCAGAGTGTATGTTTTTCCAGTGATCTGTTATTAAAGCTTTTCTCACCTCTTCCTTTCAAGTAAAAAAAAAAAAACGAAAAAATTTTTATATATGTGTGCAGATAGTCAGGTCAGCAAGGGGAGGAGGCTCCTCAAACCTTCCTTCTGCCACTCTGAAATTGTGCAAGGGCCTTTTACAGCAGTAGACCATGTAGCCTGGGAAGCAGAATGGTAGAAAAGACACTGGGAGAAGATACAGCTTTGTTTTCTCTTAGATTTGACATTCAGTGGTGATCAAGAGAAGGGAACAAATTGTGACTGCACACATAAGTTTGGAAGTGGGGTGGCTTTGGGTTTTTTTCAGGACTTTAAGAAACTCAGAGGGGGAACAGAGCAAAAATAAACCAATCTACTAAGAATTGGGAAGTTTATACTGGCATGAATGCATTGCTTGAAATAGGTAGGTCAAAATTGTTAATAGCTGCTCATCTTTTCATGAGTTTCCAGTTCTTTGGCACTCATCCTGATCCACAGGTAGCAGTTGTATTAAATAAATAGCTGTATCAAATTTTATTTTTACTGTTCAGGTCTTTGACTTCCTTACAACCAAGAACAAGCGTAAACTACTTGTGAGAACATGCCGAAAAGCAGTGCAGTCATTGGCGCCTATAAAAGACTTGGAGCTTATGCCTAAATCTCATGCTCGGTTTATTTTCTGAATGGTGATAGCATTTAGCATTTTGGTTGCAGAAAATTTTTTTCTTTCTTGTTTTCTGAATACAGGACCTTGATGATGGTTATCTTAGTAAAACACACTTCCAAGTAAGAAATAGAAACATCGCACTAGATCTCAAGGAGGAAAACAGTGATAACATTGAACAAACGTTATTTACACATGTTGAAGTAAGTACAAATTTTAGTCTTTTGTGTTTATAAAGTAAATCATGAACAGGATTTTTAAAAATACTATATTATTAAGTCCCTCCAGAAAGATTTCTGATCTTAAGTTACCAGTGGCTTTTAATTATTCTTCCTACAGCTGTTCTCATTCAGGTGTACAGCTATATTGGTGATGAAAATTGGGAGCAAATGGAAAGGCTCTAGCATCTTTTATGTATATATTTTGCTCATGGAAGAATAATATTTCTTTGCATATTGATTCACTAACATTATGGAAACTTTTCTTTTTGTGTGGAAAAAGATTAAGCATCGAGATTTAGTTATCTTAGAGGTAAATATGAATTAAAGAAAATGGTGAGGCTAATATTAATTTGAAGTGATATTTACTGAATAATTAAGGTTTGTATAAGAATTTTATACTCAGTGTATACTTTTGTACTGTGGAATAACTTAACTTAAAATACTGAGCACATTTTTAAAAATGGTGGTTGGAAATAAAATAGATTTGGTGTCCTGCAAGGAGAATAAATGCCTTTCTTCCAGAAAAAGAGAACCATCCATTAAACTCAGGGTGAATGGCTCTGAATAATTATTTGCTTGTTTGATTTTGCATTAGACCTCCAGATTATTGACTAATCAAGATATAAGCAGTAGAAATTCACTTCCTTGTTATGATGTTACCGTAAATATGAAAAGAAATCTTGGATTATAATTGACTGAAAACAATGTATTCTAGATATTATAAACTGTTGAATAGGTGGACAAGGTATATTTTCCAGATGCCTTTTTCTGCAACAATTCCTTTTCATTTTTCATCAGCACACTGATTTCTCCCCCCGCCCCGCCCCCCCCCCGAGACTGTGTTACAGGGTCTGAAATGAGTATTCTTTTGGCCTGGTTTCTGAAGGGAATGGCACTTAAAAAGGTCATGCTGTCTGTTAGTCTGTGATGTAGTTTTTTCTGCTGATTTTTGAGTTCACTCACAGGTTTTAGCTGTATTTTAAAGAGGGGTATATATCAAAAAGTATTTAGTTCTTAAAAATTTAGTGAAAGCAGGTGTCTGGCAAGATGAAAATCACTTTTACTGGCAGGTAGAAGTCTGATCTTTATGTTCTGAGATTTTCCTCTTCTGTTCCTGGGAATCCAATTCAGAGATTACAAATAGAATGTTAGTTTTGGCAGGCGTGGTGAAAATTAGGAGGAAAATTAGAGGGAAAATTAGTATACAAATTTTTGAAGCTGGAGGGAAATACAGGAAAGTTATCCATAGTGAGGATCTAACTCCTATTCAAGTAATTGAAGCAAAGATGCATCAAGGAAGAAATGGTGTTGAATATATCAATGAGTATACCCTGTTGTAGCAAAGAGTACAATTAAGACATTGAAACTGCAGAGAGGCAAAATTATTACTGTTCTGTTTTTAATCTGTGAAGAGATACTGAGGTATAATGATACAGTGCAGAAAATACACTGAATAGCTGAAGTAACTTTCTTCACATAGAAAATTACTTATTCTGGAGCACAGGTCTTATGAGGAGTGGCTCAGGGAACTGGGGTTGTTCGGTCTGGAGAAGAGGAGGCTGAGGGGAGACCTTATTGCCCTCTAAAACTATCTGAGAGGGGGTTGTGGCAAGGTGGGTGTTGGTCTCTTCTCCCAAGTAACTAGTGACAGGACGAGAGGAAATGGCCTCAAGTTGCACCAGGGGAGGTTTAGATTGGATATTAGGAAAAATTTCTTTACCGAGAGAGTGGTCAGGCATTGGAACAGGCTGCCCAGAGAGGTGGTGGAGTCGCCATCTTTGGAAGTGTTCAAAAAACGTGTGGATGTGGTTTAGTGGGCATGGTGGCGTTGGGCTAACAGTTGGACTTGATAATCTTGAAGGTCCTTTTCAACCTTAATGATTCTGTGATTCTGAAAATTAGTTATCAGTTATCACAGCATCAAAAATGTGCTAATCTTACAAGATCTCCGGGGAACATGATCAAATTACTTGAGAAGGTTATTTCAGCTCATTGCTCATATGGACAGTTAATGTTTCCATCTTCCCATCTCATTGTCTAGTATCTAAATATTTCCTTCCTGGTGAAGGAGTGATGAATAACTATGTATTTTGGTCTTTTCTACAGAGCAGTCTGTATTATGTGGTATGCTGAGTTCCATTTACACAAGTTGTGTTTTCATCTGATAACCGAGAATAAAATTCTGTGTGGGTTTCTTTCCTCTTATTTTAGGTATCTGCAATGTAGAGCTTGTCACTTAAATCTTTGTTTCAGCCTGAGGAGGTAAAAAAAATTTTTTAGTATAAATCAGTCAACCTATTTTAGGTGTCTTCTCTAGGAGAACATGAGTCTAAAAGTGTCTGTTGTTCTTCACTGATGATCAAGGGAAGCTGGATGGTTAACCTGGATGTAGATGTCTGCATTTTGTCCTGTGAATCTCATACAACAAAATGTGGATCTGAGCTTATTAAAAGCGGTAGTAATTTTGCTGATGACTTCACTGAGGATGAGATTTCACTTTGATGGTAAAGCTTACACTTAGCTGAGGACTGTATTTTGTAAAGCAGCAACTCAGGAAAAAAAAAAATCGCTTAAGCTTTGATTGAAGTCCTTACATTGAGACTGGCATGCTTGTGTAGTGGAATGCTGTGGCCTTTGTGATCCTGGGAGTCAGAACTGGCAGTCACAGTCAGTTCATGTAATGGATCTGCACGTGCTAGTACGCCAAAGTACACCCTTTTTTGGGGGTGGTGGTGCAAGTTAGTGTATTCCAGCTCCTGTTGGAAATTCTTACTTGCACAGAGGTTCCTGTATTACAGGTGTTGTGGGATGCTAAGGATCAGCTGATTGGCAGCAAGTTACTGTAATGGGAGGCAACCTGCTCTATAGGATCACCAG
>NW_010516715.1:10054-19569 GCF_000687285.1 Phaethon lepturus
AGCTAAGAACAGGTTTGGGAACCACTGTGCTGTACTGCAGCAGTTTGGCGTGTTACCTAGTATAAAGCAGATTTTCCATTTTCTGGAACTTGAAGGCTTCTGCCATGCCCATAATAGTTAATTGATGGTTTCTTCAGCTCATTGGCAAGCCTGCAGAATTCAGACTGTCTCCTTGTAGTCCTGTTGCATGTCAGTGAACCTTTAATGTCTGCTAGTTTCCAGACACACTCTTGCTAGTTCCTGAGCTGTCCTAGGCAGTAGAGGAATTACCTTATGAACTCATGTGAGGACTGTATAGGGTGGTGCGAGCTGTGAGAAGGCTCACAGTTTTAAGTGGGTACAGTATAAGCATCATGAGTTGGATTTTATTCTTTATGTTGAAATGACCCTTAACACAAGCTTAGATGAAGGTAAACGTAAAAAAGGATTTATGCCCACAGAGATGCACTGACACTGTAAAGGCAAGGTATCTGGAGACAGGTATGCTTAGATGCTAGTATCTACTTAGAGCACTTTAAGAAAGTTTCTGTCTTTGCACTTGGCAGTAACTGAGTTGTCAAGCTGTTTAATCTAATGAGGTGCCTGGGGATCCTGTTTTATGCAGACTGTATCTTTCCATTTGCCATCTTACTAGAAAAGGATTGAGAATATTCCTCTGGAATGCCATTCTCATTTCTGTGGATTTAGTTTAATCAGGATGTTTGTTTTAGTGCCCAGATTTGTAAACAGAAACTACTAACAACACTGACTAACCATAAAAAAACTTTTGACCGAGTTTGTGGAGGACACCCTTCAAACCAGTATGATTGGACTCAGTCCCTAGGATATGAGCAGAAGAGGTTATAAATCTTTTAGAATATCTTCCAATAGAATAAAAATAGCATGAGATGCAAAGCGAGGAACTGATACAAACACAGAGTGCCATTTGAAAGTTTTTAAGTTGCAATTTTAGTCTGTTTAAATTTTTATTGAATCAGTTGTTGTCTTTCTGTGCTGTCCTGACTTCATGCCAGATGAGTGTCATCTACACTTTTCTGCAGACAGCATAGATGCTGTGTTCTGTCTAGTTCAACAACAATCTTAAGCGTATATTCTTGATCCAGATCAAATCTGTCCTGCCAAGAGATCTGTCAGGTTCTGTATCAATGAACATGGAATTGTGCCTTCTTTTGTGTAACTTATTTTGTATGTGGAAACATGTTTCAAATACTTCTATATTGACAACTGTATATTACCCAAATTTATAAATGAGTTTCATGCAAGTTGTTCATCACAAGCTCTTTGCTGAGACAAGATGCAATGATGACCAGCTGTGGGAGATAATAGATTTGATGAACTTAACCTGGGCTTGGTTCTGAGGGATACTGCACCACTGGTACCTTGGCTGTGTGAGGCAGGAGCTTCTGCTTCCACTGAAACCAGAATGTTACTCTTCTATATTTGTGCGGTTTTTTCCCTTTTCAATCATCCTTCTTTTATCCAGTCTAAGTAAATCACAGTGAACAGAATGGTTTTTCCTCCCTATGATTGAAACTATTTAAATGCCACAAAGTTGTATTTCACTGTATTATGAGCCCAGGTAGCCAACTGCACTGACATGATGCCTTTCCTTCTCGACTTTAGTATTTACCATCAGCTGTGTCCACCTCCAGCTTTTGTTAAATGCTAGGTAAACACATTTTAAGCAAGGGCAGAACATTTACATGTATTATTACGTGAATTGTTGATAAGGTGAAAAGTACTGTACAAAATTTGAAGCTGTGATAATCCTCCTGCCTCAAAGAGCTTATATTCTAAAAGAGTAATGTAGGAAAATCTGGATTCACTTTATGCATTCTTTTTGTTTGTTATTCAAATAGCTCAAGGGAAGCAATAACTTGGAGTAATAATTCTCTGTGTGTGGTTTGTCTCAGCTCTTCTGGGTATTGAAGTGAGTCAGCGTGGAACCATTTCTGAAGCTACAGCCATTGCTACTTTATGAAGCAGTGGGCAGGCTGGAAATGTGGAACGTCTGTTAATACCTGATGTTGCCTTTGGAAAATGAGCACTGAGCTTCACAAACATGTTGATTAAGTTATATATTTACTTTTACATGGACTCCACCTTTGCTGGCAAATGTTCATTAGTGTTAGTGAAGATCTGCCTGATGGAGGATGTGGGAATGAGTCTGACATCATTCTTAAACTTAATAATACTACATGATTTGCTCTTCAGCTGTGCTGTTCAGTTTGTAACAACTAGAAAATTAGAATTCTTGGTAATTATTAATCCTTTTTTCTCTAAACAAATCCAGTATTTTTAGAATTAAGAAAAACTTTTTTTGTGCAAAAGTAAATGAGAAGAACTCAGTGTAAACATTTGCATAACCACAGTATTTGTTGGATAGTTAAAAAATGTGGAGTGAAAACCCAGCAAACAGTACTTAAGGAGAAAAATGTAAATACATTTAATGGAATCCAGCACTTGCTGCAGAAAATAATAAAAGGAACTTAGTAGAGTGGTATCAAATATTGCACACACACCTAAAACATTAGTTTGTAATGAATGATCCAAGCTTACGAGCAGTGCAGTTGCCCAGAAGCAGGTGAGCTTACCCCTAGTCTTTCCCATAGTTTCACTGTTGCTCTGAGAAGGGAAGTAAATCATGCTGCATCTGTATTCAACCCAAAATATGTTCTCTTGAAAAACCGATGTGGGAAGCCTTGGTAGCTTTGATAGGAAGGAAGTATTCTAATTTCAGTTTGTCTCAGATCTACTCACACCCTTTTCAGCACTCTGGGCTTCCTATCACAATTCCATTAGGTCTCCTGGGAGTGAGCTTTTTCTTTGGTGCTGCTGCCCGAAATGTTGCTACTCAGCATTAATTGGGCTGCAGTACAAGTTTGTGCCCCGTAATTCTGTGTTAGCCAGCTAGTGTTTAGCCCCATCTTCCAAACTGCCTTAATGCTTCATTGTCTAGGATATGTACCAGAAACCTTTTCAAATGCCAGGTCACAGAAAGGAAATCCAGATTGTTGATGGAAACCTGTAAAAAATAAACCAAGAAACTGCTTATTCTAAGGACATCTAAAATGTGTTGCAAAATGAAGATGCTTGTGATTTTGCTGAAAAATGTATTAATCTGAAAATGGAATTAGCCTTTATTAAACCACAAGAAAATATTCTGGTGTGGATTTTATTAACTGTGTTCTACATGAAAAGGCTTGGCAAAAGAATGACATTGTTTAGAAATATCAAAGCTGGAAGAAACTTTGGTGTAGACATTACACTCCTTCCTTGAGCTGGAGAAACCGCAATAGAAAGAATGCTGTGGTGACAGAAGTCATTTCAATCAGAGATATGTCCTGCTTCTGGACTCCTTCACTGATAGAGTGTCTCAGTCTTCATGGTAGAGGCTAAATGCTTCTGCCCCAGTAAAGTTCTGGAGACATGGGAAGTTTTTGTGGCACAGATCTTTGTAGATCACTTTCTGTGTGTCACTTTGGTATTCTGGCAAATCGTGTTAACAGTAGTTACATTTAGTTTTCAACAGCTTTGATGACATACTGTTGGCTTGACTGTCATTGTGGGTGGTGGGACTCTGATCTTAATTCTCTATCTTATACATTCTTTGATTGTTGTTCTGTTTTACCTAGTAGGATATACTTAAGTTTTCACTAACCTTAGAAATTGTATCAAAGCAAATACATAAACTAATTGTGAAGCTTTTGGGAGGATTGAAGAAGCACATTTTATGACCTCCGAAAATGATTTCTTTTTAGTTTAGATGTTAGCATAGAGTGATTTCAACTTTTTGTCTGCTATCTTAGTATTCATATTTGTCACATAATATTAGCGAATGAATGCTACATCAAACACAGAAAAATATGCACTAATTCAGATTTGATAACTGAATGTGACAGTTCAGTTAGAGTTACCATAGTTTAAGGCATGGCATAATCCCAGCAGAATGTCTTCCTTCTGCAATAAATAAACCTCCATTTCCTACAGAGCACACACTGAGACTGTGGTAAGTAAAGATGGTTTTCCCAGAATCTGAACTTTGAGAGGCCAGTAATACTACTGACGGAATTATTTATAACTCCCTTATTTGGCCTGTGATCCTGTATTCTAGATATTAAAAAGAAGTATTATTATTTTGTTTCCATTTAGTGCATTTTTCATGACATCTAGAAAGTTGTTTTGAAAAATTTTTATGAAAAAATCTAGAGTGAAGTCTTTAAACTTTTTTAATTCTTTGAGTTAAAATTTAATTAAATAATTTTAAGCGTGATTTAATTTCATAAATGTACAGTCTGTCTTTTTCTATGTATGCCTTTCTAAAAAATTAAGTCAATATTATGAGATTATAAGAAATAATTTTTAAAAATGGTGCCAAAGTGGACTTCAACAGCAGTTGTCTTTGCCCTGTAAATTAGACTGAGTAATTTACCTTAAAACTGTGTGGAATTGTATATATAGCAGAAGTATCAGAGATACACAGGCCATACATTCAGATAGTTCACCTGTCTGGGTGTGTTTCCCCCCACCTTAGTTTGCTAGGGTAATGTCTTTTTTTTACAAGGCTAGGTGACTTTTGCATCAAATGTTTTGGTAGCCACATGCTTGACATCCCTTGATACCTTGGCAAAGCATCCAGAGATTCCAGCTTCTACAGTTTTATCAGTGGAAGGGCTTGTGAAAAATTGAAATCTGTTTTTCTGTTTTCAATTTGGAAATATTACTGTAGTAGTCTTAATAAGAAAACTGTTATAAGAATAGACATTTCTTGTTTGTTGTGTTACTATTTAAAAAAAAAAGTTCACAATACAGTGGTTTGTTATTACAATGTATTGTTCCCTGTCCCCCAACCCCCTTTTCTTTTTCCCCTCAAAAACGTGCAAATTGAGCTACCATGGATGGAGGAGATACTGAAGTGATGGGCATATCAACAGTGCTTATGGTGGCAAATATGAGGTACCACACCATGGCATCCGATTATATTATTTAATACATTAAGACTAATGTGTGTTGTAACATAGTACCATTGTGGCATTTCCTCAGCAGTGCTGTACTTGGGGATAATGGGAATGAAGAGTTTCGGGGGAGCATATCAGTAGGATACAATGAGCAAGTGGATACCAAACGCTTCCCGAGTTAAACTGTCGAAATGAGGTTGTCCAGGAATTGAAAGAGGCTGTACCCTACAGTGTTTTTACTCAGTACAGCTCATAAATGGGGACAGGCATGTGGTTAAAAGCTTACTATAATGCATGAAAGACCCACATGTGTTACGCTGAATTTTAGTCACACAGTTTGCTTCATCTCTAAATTGTGCTCATTTTCATATTAAGACTATACACTTTAGGATGCTGTAGAAAGCATGATATTTGTGGTAGTTGTTCAGAATTGATTAATTACAGAGATATGCAAAATGCAAAAGGGTTATGCTCCAACAATGGACATTGAAACTGACAGTGATGTTAAATATAACAGAAAGAAGATTAATGTTAAAATTCTTGCATTCCTAAAAACAATTCTTCACGTGTGTTTGGAATAATCTGGCCTTAAGAAGGTAAATGTAAGGGAGCAATAGAAATACTTTTGGAATTAATTGATACAGAATTACATTTTGGTTTGGCCAGTGTAGGGTATGGAGATGTAAGAGAGCTGCCCAAATAATGACTAGCATTTTGGAAGCCTGGGTTTTAAAGTGTGCTTCTGTTTTATATGCATGTCATAAGTTAGTGATGGTGGCAAGTAGGGATGGAGGGAGTGAAGAAGAACGAGCCTTACTCCCAGCACTCGGGGTGGCATTGCTGCACCAGCATGTTGGGCAGTATGTGCTGTGCCAGGTGTAGATTAGTTTGCTCCCTTGCAGAGTGGTGAGGGAGTCCTAAGGGAGATTGCAACACCACAATCACAGTTTCAGCATTTGGCTGCTCCAGGGGCGGTCTGATGATGTGCTGCCCTAACTCCGGTCAGAGCATTGTCTTTTTGTCCAGACTGTATTTTTCAAATGTTTATGACATTAGCTCACAAACAAGAAACATGACACTATAGTATTTGTCAATGCTGTTTTGCCACAAAGGAAACAAAATCACCATCTAGTCAATTGTTAGCATTTTACTTTTTATGGCCAACCTCAAAATACTTCATGCTACCAGTCTTGCATATATGCCTGTCTTTGTTTCTTTTAAATTAAAAAGAATTGCTCATCTGTATTGGAGCAATAGTTTATTTTGGCCAAGTGTCTGTATTTTGTAGCAGTATTCTATGATTTGTCTTCCAGTGTGCCTTATTCGCCTGCAACACACAGGTGATGTTGGTTTGGAGTGAATATTGCAGGTTTAGGGCCTTGGAGTGAGCAGTGGCTTCCTGAGAACCAGGCAAAATGTCCAAACTGCTTTGTAGAAAACTCATGTCTGTTTAGCTGTGAGGTCTAACTCTGAGTTTTGTTTCCTCCCCAACACCATCTCACCATCATTGACTCTGAGCTGTTCACATGGGTCACTCTCAAGATAGATGAAACAATCCTGTTCTCCCCTGTGTTACAAAGAACAGATATTTCCTACTCTGGAAAAAGGTGCAGTCTTATGCTTATTTCCTGCATGCTAAATCTTTCTATACCGCAAATCTTATTTGTTAGCCTTATTAATTAAAAAGGAGCCATGGCTGATTTTATGTTAATATTGTAAAGATAGCGATTTAGCTTTCTTCTTGAGGTCAAAATATGGTGTTCCTCGAGGACATTGTAGAGTTATACTGTGTAATCAGTGTGTGATTTTGAGGTCTAGTCCTTCCTAGAAATAACTAAATAGCATTGAAGTTGGTTGAGGTTTAGGAACTTCTGCTGCAGGAAAATATGTTCTGGAGTTCTGAAATACTTTGTTGTAAATAATAACAACAAAAACTTGTAAACACACAGTGAGGAGACACTGCTTTCTTACCTTTTAGGAGTCAACTCTTAGTACTATGTCCTTTAAAAATGCATCTATGAAAATAAGACCTTTTTTTTCATACTGGACTGGTATTCAACATGATACTACCAAAGCAGAGTGTTAAAATTTGGTACTAATGTGATTATGAATGCCCCAATTTCAAAATTATTATTCTAATTCACAATAGAAATGAATTTGGTTCTGTGAATTTGTATGAGATACAGGTGTTTTCCTGAATGAGCAAGACAATATATCTTTAATACATAGCAGGTATTTTTTACTTGAATTCAGCTGGCTGATGTTGTGTAATCTTTCTGCCCTGGTTTGCCAGGGACTAGTTCAGACTTTGCTTAGACATGTTTATTGACAATTTAAATGAGACACTCACTTCTACTGTATATAAGATACTGAAAGTACATTCTAAGGAAGGGGAACATTGTTTAAATGTGCATATATGTTTGGGGACAGGAAAATGTACTGCTTAGAATAAATGGATGTCTGTAACGGTATTGAGTATTTTGCTCAATGAGTAGCTTTCTCATGATGATCTGTGGTGGTAGCAGTAAAAATAAGTAATTTGAATTGACTCAAACATCTTTTACTGTTTTGCTCTGAATTCTGGAGGAAGACATAGAATCACACAGAATCATTAAGGTTGGAAAAGACCTTCAAGATCATCAAGTCCAACTGTTAACCCAACAACACCATACACCCTAAACCATGTCCCGAAGTGCCACGTCCACACGTTTTTTGAACACTTCCAGTGATGGTGACTCCACCATCTCCCTGGGCAGCCTGTGCCAATGTCTGATCACCCTCTCAGTAAAGAAATTTTTCCTAATATCTAATCTAAACCTCCCCTGGCGCAACTTGAGGCCATTTCCTCTCGTCCTATTGCTAGTTACTTGGGAGAAGAGACCAACACCCACGTCGCCACAACCCCCTTTCAGGTAGTTGTAGAGAGCAAGCAGCTCTCCCTTCAGCCTCCTCTTCTCCAGACTGAACAACTCCAGTTCCCTCAGCCGCTCCCCATAAGACTTGTGCTCCAGACCCCTCACCAGCTTCGTTGCCCTTCTCTGGACACGCTCCAGCACCTCAGCATCCTTCTTGTAGTGAGGGGCCCAACCCTGAACACAGGATTCGATGTGGGGCCTCACCAGGGCCGAGTACAAGGGCACAATCACTTCCCTACTCCTGCTGGCCACACTGTTTCTGATACAGGCCAGCATGCTGTTGGCCTTCTTGGCCACCTGGGCACACTGCCAGCTCATGTTCAGCCGGCTGTCAGCCAGCACTCCCAGGTCCTTTTCTGCTGGGCAGCTCTCCAGCCACTCCTCCCCAAGCCTGTAGCGTTGCATGGGGTTGTTGTGGCCAAAGTGCAGGACCCGGCACTTGGCCTTATTGAACCTCATACAGTTGACCTCAGCCCATCGATCCAGCCTGTCCAGATCCCTCTGCAGAGCCCTCCTACCCTCCAGCAGATCAACACTCCCACCCAGCTCGGTGTTGTCTGACATAAGGTCATATGCTAAATAAGGTTTGCTTGCTTTCTGAAAAAGAAAACAATAAGCTGTAAAAACTCTTTGGGATTATGAGTTAGACTTTTCTGTGGGTAAGTGATAAACAAAGATGCAGAAAGGCAGACAGCTCTAATATATTGATGAGAGAAAGCTGTGGCTTGCAAGAGGTGAAAAGCTTGTGCTCTAGGCAATAGGTTATACTTTATAACGTTAGCTTTGTGTCCATCTAGTGATTTGTGGAATATGTTCATTAGTATTTATTTCCATCTGTATTTTTTATTTTACCCTATTTGATAGCTTGCCAGTAAAATTTCTTTCCCGGACAGCTGAACCTAGCTTGCAGACTGACAGGGCACAAAAAAACACCTTCAAAGGAAAGCACATTAAATAGCTTAGAAATCACCAGAAAGCGTTAACGGCTCTGTTGGCTGTTACACAATGGGATGCAGGAACTGCAATAATGTTCTTCCATCTGGTGCCTGCAAACTTGCTGTTTTCAGAGGCATTCATTGCTGTAGCAAAATGTTCACTTACTCATTCATGTGTAGCTGCCCGTTATTCTTTGGAAAAGGCTTGGGTTGAAATCGGTTCAGTTCTTTGTTACAGAAGTGCTCGGTGTCAAACATACTACAAGAAGATGTCAGTCCAAATGCAAATATCATCAGATTTCAAAGCCTCTCCGCATGTTGTATATATTTGGAATGTACTGTGAAGGTGTAGTCCCAGGAGTGAGGATCTTGACTGACAATACTCAAAGGAAGATCATGCAATATCTGTGCCAAAATGTCTGTCTTAGACTGAAATTTCAATTTCCGTTTTAAATTTCCTGGCTTATGTTAACTAACATCCCAGCCTTAAATTTCCTTCTTTTCTTAGACTTTCTGTAGTTACTTGCTTTGTTACATCTGGACTGGTTGATTATCAGGACAGTGAGATAGCTACTGACGGGAAGGTGTCACTCTGAGTGTGAAGGTTTTGTGAACTAAAGGATGGGAAAGAGCTGGAGCCGGAGCTTTTTACTCCCAGAAGCAAAAGGAGAGAACTGTATTTTCACAGAATCACAGAAACACTAGGT
>NW_010516716.1:0-10639 GCF_000687285.1 Phaethon lepturus
ACACCTCTGGCCAAAGCTTTTTATTTCAAACCACTTTATCAAATAGCCTGTCACTTGGTCTTAACTTTATTAATGTCTCTTCCCAAACCTGCGTATCTTTTACCATGCCATGTAATAAGGCAGTGCTTTAACAGGAGATTTCAGTGCATACAGAATAATTTATAGCAGCTGAGGAGCAGGCCAAAATAAGTTTATAGTTCCACTATTTATTACTTTTTATTACTGTGGGCTTTTTAATGCACTCTGTCTTCAACCCGAAAAGACAACATAATCCAAGCAACCAATACTGATAATGAGCACTGAATAACAACTTTGATGTTGCAGAAAGATCAAAACCAAGCTAGACATTGTCCCTTGCCTGCAGAGATTACAAGTGACACAGCAGGTGAAAGGGGGGAGGAGGGAGAGCCCATACCATCACTGCAACGCCCAGCAAGATTTTGCTTGTTGAGGTGCCCAGCTAAGTTTCTGTTACAAGGGGTTTTTTTTGACTAGTACGTTAAATTTTTGTATGGATGAACATATCCTTTTGTAACTAGTCCCAACCTGTTAGACTCTTGACTGGCGCCAATCAAAGCAGCACTATCTTCCATCTCGGGAATGGACAGGGAAGGACAGCGTCTCCGGGTGACATCAGGAGAGCCCAACCCTTTCTGCTACAAGGCCCAAGACTGCAACCCACCCCCACGGTTGTGTGTAAAACCAATCCTTCAGGATCCTGCTTCCACGAGCCCAGTCCTACTCTTGCCTCTTGCCTGCTTTTTCCCCACTGGAGCAAAACAGCAAGCAGCAGCTCCCAAAAGATGTCCACGCCTGCTGGATTTCATGATTTATTTGAACCATTTTCTCATCTGAAAGCTCCATCGTTACAGAGCAAAACGGGCAGCTGTGGTTACACAGAGCCCCATGAAAGAGCGCAGGCAGGCGCAAGCTACAGGAACGTGCTCCTCAATCTCCCTCCTGCCACGGGGTCAGCGGTAGCCTCCAGCAGCCATCTAACCTGCATGCTGCTCCGAGCTGGCACAGGAACCTCTCCAGCTGCGTGCTCCCCACCACACTAGTGCCATCTTCAAGAGAAAGAAGTTACAGATGCTTTTTTAACAACTCTTCTTTTCAAATCGTGTTCCCCACGCTGTCTGCTTCTGCCACAGACTGGTGTGACAGCATCAAATGAATGACTTGTGTGGGCAGTAGCACATGACCTTACTATGCTTGGCACCCTCCAAAAATGAGAAATGATCATAGACTCAGAGAATCTTTGGGTTGGAAGGGACCTTTAAAGGTCATCTAGTCCAACCCCCCAGTGATCCCACTGAGCTTTACATAAGCAAGTCCTCTGCCATGTAAGTAAAAGGTACCTATGCCATTTTTCCTGCATCCATGTCTGCAGACAAGTTACATTACAGAGTTTGCAACTTAAGCCATGTGAACTGGTCAAGAAGAATCACTGCAGGCAGTGACCAAATTGCCCATGGCAAAGCAGAAGGAATGGTGCTCCACCTGGGCAACTGCAAAGCACTAACAATGCTGTCGAAATGCTCGTTAGCACCTGAACCATCACAAATAAGGGTACAGCACATTTTGTTCAGATCTCCTGAGGCTCCGAAGACCAGAGGCATACACAGCCTATGGTCCAGACCAAGCTGTGGGCACCAGTACCAACTGATATGGAAGGGGGTGCTTTAAGAGATTAATTTTATATACTGAACCAACTTCTCAGGTTGATACCTTTCCTTATATCCAAGGCAGATGCAGCACTATGAACAGAGAAGCTGAGTGACAGACACTGCGAACAGCAACAAGCTTACCTAACGAGAAACACAAGGTTAGTCCATCAACCTCGGCATCCAGGCTCCATTGGGTAGTCAAGGGCACATACCTACAGAGCTGCATATGTGCAAGGCAAGCGCAGAGCAATATTTCCCCAGGTCTTTCTCAGGCATCCGCTGAGCCCTGCACTAGGCAATGCATCAGAGGAGTGACTGTTTTGATTCTGATGAAGCAGATTCCCTTTCATCAATTTATTCAATCCTTTTCCATGTAAACCTTAAGTATCTGATGCACCCTAGGCCACTGAAGAAATTCCCACACAGTGGCTATCCTGTGCTTCTCTCTACCTCAGACACATTTCTCCGTACTTTTTCCAGTTTTACAAATTTATTTGTGGGATAGAGACATCAGAGCCATAGACGTACACTGTGACGTGTTGACGCCTTCACTTTCATTCACCATCTCTTTCCTAAAAATTACTTGACTTTTTTTTTTAAATGAGGATCATGCAGATTTTCACAGCTCAGTTATAACCCCAGACCTCATTCTTGCATGGCAACCACCAGCCTGGTACCCATCACAGTACATGTAAAGCTGGGATTGTTTCCCACCTCCTCATCAGGTGCATCACCTTGCACTTACCTGCACTGTATTTTATCTGCTATTTTCTCATCCAGTCAGTGTCACAAAGTCCTTCTCCAGCCCTTCACAATCAGCCCTCAACCTCCTCACCCTGACAGCTCGGAATCACCCACAGATTTTCTCACCTCACCGCTCACCCTCTCCCTGGTCAGGTACATTGAACAGCACAGACTCAGGTGGGGCACTGCTGATGACTTCCCTCCATGGCCATGCTTCTTCCCCGAGGGATGACATCTCTCATAGCAATTGGTGAAGGGTTCTTGTTTTTCAATAATTCTTTAATTACCATAGCACTAAACTTCCCTTTAACTGACTTTGCTCTTTCAGCAATCACACCAAGCGGGTATTTATGGGTGTAATGGACACACGGGACAACAGCTCCACCAGAGTGCCTATAAAAACCAGGATTTGTACTCCACCCAAATGCTAACTTCAGTGATAGACAGCAAACCCGCATCCACGTGTACACATCATCTCCCAGTTCAGTGAGGCTTTCCACAGAAGTCCACGCACTGCTCCTGGACCACTCATTCTCCCACCAGACCAGTGGTTTGAATGCCCAACGCATCTGCTGGTGCTGCGTTTGCCACTGGTGAGCACCGCTTCCCTGTGACTGAAGTCTGGTCCAATTGTTCATTGTCATTATTAACTGTTTTCTGTGATTACAGCACCCGATCTTATCCCTTCCCAAAAGAGCAACCAACCAGCCAGCCAAGCAGAGGGGTAGCAGATAGGCTGCAGCAGGGCCTCCCCCAGGAGAGACCTGGCCTTTCTCAGTCCTGAAGGCATTCAACCTTCAGACCAACTTGCTGCTCAAGCCCTAACAGCAGCTGCAGAGGGGTACCAGACACAGAACCGCAGATGAAATGTGTTTCCATGCTTGCTACAAGAATACCCTTCTTCTCCAAGGATGTAGGGCACTCAGCAGCTGCACCGTGTCTGTGTGGGACACAGGCTCTTCTGGCATGGAAAGGTCATCAGATTTAGGAGAGGTCAGATACACATTTGCACCTAAGAGACATGCAAGAGAGATGCCGATTCCACGCAGCCCCCTCCCCACTATTCAGTTTGCAAAGATGCATCTCAGCACTAAATGCATGCCCACACACAGTCATTATCGGGTCAGAAATACTAAGGTGGGATAGCTCTTCATGCATTAACTTCGAACAGAAATAACTAAGAAATGTATCTATTACTTCCTTTCAAAAATGTTAAGACTGTCACACTAAGTGCTACACATTTGTGTGCATTTTTTTCTTTTAGGATACTTCAGTATTTGTTGAATTTTGTAAATGTGTTAATATTATTTGTATTAGCTTCACTTTTCAGCCAGACAAAATATCAAAAGGACCTGTTTTTTAATTGTCTAAATATTCATAGCTGGCTATGCCCTACATACTAGACTGATGAGGCTTGCATTAAAGAATCGTGGTTGGCAGGAGGAGGACATTTATGGCACGTTTTTAAACAGAACCAATTTTCACCGGAAGAGACGAAATACAGTTGTGGGCTTTTTTTCTTACAGTGACTCAAGAGGTGGAAAAATACCATCCATTTTCATTAAAATTAAGAAGCGTGATATTTTCTGACCTTGTTCTGTATTGGCTTTTTTCCTGATGAACCTCTTTGATGATAGTTGTTTCTATACTTCATCGCAAATCAGTGCAGACAAGGTCAGTGCATCTCTAGGTAAAGAAAACATGTATGAATCCCTGCATTATTACCTACCCTCACAGATGACTGCCCATACCTTTCCGTGACACTGTGATACTTACTGTATCAAGTAAGTATTGCTATCCAAGTACTAGTTAAGTAACACTTTGGGGCATCTTGGTAATATTAATGCCAAATGTCCTTTTCATGTGTACCTATATGACACATGCTCCACTGTCAACAGATATGACAACACATTAAACCTTTCCAATAGGTAGTCAGTGTTATTTCAGATAACTATGAGAAAGTAAGGAGAAAAGGAGATGCGATTCCTGCTATAGTATCATTGTTTCTCAGCTTGTTCCTGTGGGGTTTCACCCATATGCAAGCACTTGAAGGATTGCTGCCTTCAAATCATCAAAATCAAATGCATCCTAATGAATCTCCCCTGTTAATCCAGGCCTGACTGCTCACAAGAACTTTTTTTTTTTAATTATTCATATTTTGAAAACCCTTGCACAGGCTTTAGAAGAGGCAGGCCTCTCAGCGTCTTCATGTCATCTCCTGATAGCTTACTACCAAAAGGAAACCACCAGGAAAGACTGAAACTCAGATGTTCTGGAGAGTTAGAGTTTTCCATCTTTTATTAAAAGAATTAATGGAAAAAACTACCAAGAAGGACCATAAAACATAATCCCCTTTTTCTTCAACTGGCTTTAACCTCCCCCTCGCTTTCAGCGAGGACGGCTCCCAGTGGTGGTCCCAGATCAGTTGCCGTACATGAAGCAGCTGCATTTCAGAGCACAGGAAATCACTTGCAGGCATCCAAATTGGCCAAAGCTGCGGAGCCAGCCCATCCAACAACGTACAGGACAGTAACGCTCAGGAAACAACTTTAGTTTCATCAACTAAGGTAGCTTGGGTGACGCCTTTGCCTGGAGCACCGCGCTGGCTTCTGTTGCAGCCAACAAAAAGCTGCTGAGTGTGGACAAAACACGGAACAGATTAAAAAGTAGCTGAGCTGACGCATGTTCTTTGTATATCACCTTCTTTCGACGTACGATTCGATCCAAACTCCTCAGGCATCAAATGGTGGACTGGCAATAGGATTTGGTTTTTTCCTCCGTTGTAAAAAAGAAAAATCCACAATATATTTTTTGAAAGGAGCAGCTTGAAGTGATGCATGCATACCCAAAAATACAGAAAGCAACACATTGCATAAATGTTCAAGATAATTTCCTTTTTAAAGAAATGTGCTTTTTGATATCGCTTCACAAATCACATATGCAGATGATGGCTTCATGTTATCTTACAACAGATGACCAAAGTTTTGCCAATACACCTGCACAGAGCTAATGGGAAAGGTGCTTGGCTCTCCCCGATATCGAAGTACCCTGTGTGCCACTACTCTTGTATTTCCCCGAACCTGGTAAGAGCACATGTGCAACACTTCGAAAACGAAAAAGTTTCTTTAATATCAACTGCAGGGAATGGAGAATGGCATTTCACATCTTTCAAGAGTGTCTGCTCTGGCTGATCAGAGTCATGCTACCACTTCCAAACCAGTAAGACACAGTAATGATTTGCAAGGAGCCTGAGGTGTGTAACTAGTTTTTAAACTATTTAAATTGGAGTGGGAGGGAATCGGACAGTTGTTTTTACTGATGGTGTTCTGCCAACACACCGAACACTTGCAAGTCCCACCATAGTGCAGGGGCAGGGGAGCTGCTGGAAAGACCAGCAGTACCTTCATGAACGGTCTGTGGCATCTACCAGGGCACAGTATGGAAATTATGTTAACAGGAGCTTTCAGTGTGCGACAAGTATAGGATCCGGTTTAACGCCTCCTGGAGCCTGCTGCCAACTGTGGGAGAAGCCCCTTGACTTCCACGGTCGGTGGGTCAGTACCACACAAAACCAAACCAAAACAACACGCTGAGAAGAAAGGAGAAGGTAAAAGCACGTTGCCAAGAGCCAGGGTGCTCTCCCAGGGGTTGGAGCATCTGGCTCCTGGAGGAATGGCCATTGCTGGGACCAGATGACAAGAGCCAGCACCAGGCGAGGCATCTGCGATTCAAAGGGATGGTTGTGCCAGAGGAACAAGGAATGGAAGCCAAGCACAGCCTCCGCTCCCCTGACCTCAGCACGGCAGCTGAGGAAGGAGCTGACACCAAGTAGGTTTTGCTTTACTAAAAAGATTTTTTGTTTTGTTTTTAAATCAATTTGCCTGCACCTGCCAGGGGAAACCATCAACTCAGTACAATCAGAGAGATCTAGAGGGCAGCTCCTCCAGGATCATCCATCACACCCTGGTCCGGAGGAGTTTAAAAACTTGTAATAAACACAATGCAAGCAAGCAAAGTCTAGAAGGTGAGATCAAAAGGTTTACCCGGCATGCCTAGCTATGGGAATGGGGAGTGCAGCTGTGTACATGAAAGGGTTACACCCAAAAAATGAATATGATTGCCAAGCAGGGTGGAAAGAAATTCTGTTTACAATTGCAAAGCCTCATGCTTCCATCATCAGGTGTTACAGAACAGGAATCCTTCCCTGCAAAGTTTTCCAATTACCTTCCTTGCCTTTTTCTGCACGTAGTTTCCTTCCTTATTATGTGTTTGAAAAGTTCTTTTCTGGAGTACTGTTCCCATGCAAACCAAGAAGTAAAAAAACAAAAAACAAACCCCCCAAAAACTCTGATGTCATAGGATGAGCTGTCTGCCAGTCCAGACAGGATCATAATGGAAAGAAAAAAAACCCACACCACCACCCCCAACCCCCAACTATTTGCTCTGATTCAGGTTCAAGGATTTGTACTCCTGTACTACTAAAACTTTCCAGCTTTACCTGTAACAAAAATAGCGATAAATAGTGATAACTTTCTGTGTCCTTAGAGAGAGTCAATTCATGGAATCATCTGAAGTTTTATTACCAAAAAAAGGCATTAAAAAAGCTGCCATTGCTTTCCTCTCTTCCTGAGCAAATGCAAGTTCTGAATATCCCCTTATGCTCCTGAAGAGGTGGTCAACTTGAAAATGAAACTTACAATAAAGGTAGGAAAGAAGAACACAGAAGTGCTTTGAAAAACAACCACCAAGAGAATTGCTGACTTAGAAGTGGCTAATATGTTGAGGTCTGAGAAGCTTAGGATTGTGCCTTCCAGAAGAAAGCGTTCAGAAATGCAACGAGTCGTCAAAAAGAAGAGAAAGAAAGGAACCGAGACGAAGCCCTTTGAGGTTAGTACATCACTGAAGACGAGACAAGGACTTTGCTGACCCTGGAGGCTATTTGCTGGGAGGGAACTCAAACTCTTCCTGCTACAAGATAAGGTTAAGAAAATCACCAGCAAACAGCTGCGTTGAAATACTACCACTACTCATACAGTATTCTGCTTTCCTGGGGTGGTTTGAAAGCTTGCCGTATTTTTATTGGACTTTCCAGTGATGTCAGTTTGAGGCAGGGCTTAGGCAAGTAATTGCTAAAGGGCGAGTCTAAAAAGGGTATAATTACTGCAGGGAGTGTCTGATGTGGGAAAGGGGCATTCCAGCCGGAGGGAGAGACAGGCCTGTGTTTCCTGGGTCCCAATGAACTCACAGATACCATATGAGTGCTCCTGGCCCTGTGCAGTTAGTTACAACCATGCAACACCACTGACCTCAGTTATTCTTCAGCAATTACTCAGGCAACAGCAATTTCACGTCCAGCATTATTCGCTGTCACGGTGCTGAGAATGCAAGCAGCTCTTAAACCTTTCAGATATGTAGCCCTCAAGTAATTGCATCAGGCAATGGTTGCAAAACAGAAAATTGCTGACTTCAGTAAGGTTGCATGGGCGTAACTGAGAACAAAATCTGGCCCGTAGCATTCGTAAGGGTTTCACTGTACCTTGCAAGAGGGATGCAGAAGAATCCTCATTTCAAAATAGCAGAGGAAGAGCTACCTCCCCTGCTGTCCAACTCCTGGCCACAAAAGCCACCCATCCTCTTCTTATAAATGAGAGGAATTCCAGAGGTCACTCAACATATCCATCCTCCTTCAAATCTCTCCTTTAAATTCAACTCTCCCACACATGCTGACAGCCACCAAATTGGACCTGTAAGAAGCCTGTATCAAAACTCCCTCGTAGCCCCTAACCATGTAGTGTAGCTGCTCCTACATCCATAAACTCATAGATTCATCGAATAGTTTGGGTTGGAAGGGACCTTTAAAGGTCATCTAGTCCAACCCCCCTGCAAGGAGCAGGGACATCTTCAACTAGACCAGGTTGCTCAGAGCCCCGTCCAACCTGACTTTGAATGTTTCCAGCAATGGGGCATCTACCACCTCTCTGGGCAACCTGTGCCAGTGTTTCACCACCCGCATTGTCAAAAATTTCCTCCTTAGATCTAGTCTAAATCTACCCTCTTGTACCGTGCCCATCGAGCCATTTGCTTCATTCAGCTTTTGTGTCTTGCATGGACAAAGGCTGGATGAGCTCTGCAGCTTTTTCTTTTAACCATGTCTATACAGCACCGCAGTCCCTGGCCAAACTGCTCAACTGCCAAAAATTGTATGAACACGAGATGGCTGGGCATCACAGCCTCATCCAGAGCACAAGCAGTTCAATCACCGTGTCTCATGCAGCTTGATGAACCTGCCAGGTCCAACAGCCTGGGAGCCACTCAGCGATGCAAGGCTACGGTTACCCTGGTAGTAAAACCGCTCCTAACAAGCTACAGTTTTGACGTGCCTGCTGTTAGCTTCCTTCCCACAGACACCTGTGTGTCTTCTGCCTGCACTGCCCCTTGCGTGCAAAGCAAACTCCCAGAAGAGATCACTCACTGGCGGCTTTTGCAAGAGCTGCTGTGTTGGTCTAGGAGCTTACATGTCTTCACGGTCCTGGCTAACATAACTATGAGATAGGAAAAAGCATCAGCAAAGAGTTGCCTCAAGTCTGAAGGTGCTCCTGTCGTGCACCGACATCCTAAAGGCACGCGTGGCACACACTGACCGCTCTATGCAATCCGTGCCTTACGTTGAAGGATTATTACTGGAATAAGTTGTCTTATTTTTCTCCCTCACTTGTCCCCTTTCCTTGCTGTACAAAGCTCCTAGTTTCTCCTGGCTACACTACCAATAGCAGGTGCCTTCAAGACTTGATTAAAATACGCTTCATTTTCATTTAAGTCTTGCCACCAAACCAATTTACTCTCAGCTGCCATTTCTAACACTTACAGCATCTCAGTCAGCACAAAGCAAGAGAACATTGCACCACCCAGCCTCACCAGTTGTCAATAAAAAGTACTCATTAAATGTCTTTCAAAGCTATACAGAGAGCAATGCAAACAGCACAGATATCGTTAATCCCACAGAAACGGTAATCCTTTAATTCCGCACAGTGCGATCCATAGGCAGCCAGAGGGTACTTGGTGTAATTGATGGACTCCCCAGAAAAGGGCCTGACTGGCCGCAGAAAGCTGACATCTCATTTCTATTTAAGTGGAAATCACTTAGCAGTAGCGTCTGTGGGCATTGCTGTTGGTTTCCCCAAATGAAAAAGACGAGTGAGAGTTCCTGGTTCATCTGTGGGAGGGGAAATAGTCCATAAAACATGTTTGACAGGGACTTACCAGTATCTTGGGAAAGTTTTATATTTGTTTAAGTACTTGGAAAGCCAATGCTGAAGGCAAGTTCAAATTGATTTGTGACTCCTTTACGCAATAACAAATCTTGCCTTTCTTTTTCTTTTCTTTTTTTTTTTTTTTTTAAATAAATACTTCTATTGCAGGCTGGATCTTGTTCAACTTTGAGGAAAGATCAGGACTGGCTTTTCTCTCCACCATCCATCATGTGTGTAATGTTGAAGTACATCTTAATGCAAGCACTTTGGATGGCTGAAAGAGCTCGTTATAAATATGGTATTTTCTTCTTTTTCTGTATTTTTCAGTGCTATAAGCAGTAATCTTTGGACGCTCAGGAAAAAGCAGAAAACCACACATAACTGACTGTTCTTTTAAATCCTTTAAAAACAACTATGAAGGAACCGCTCACTTTCTTCTGCTGCACCAATATTAATGTGCCAGAGCACCAAAAATGTGACATATTCACAAAACCACGTGTCTGTCTCCCCTACTCAGCTGCGAACTCTTCATCCCCATTTTAAGCCAGCCTTAAAGCTCAGCTCCCATCACTTGTACCAGGAGTTGAGCGTTGAGCAGGGTGAAGCCCTTGGTCTGGTCCCTACCCATCACCAAAAATGAATCGCACCCTGTGATGCACTGATGCTCCTGATGTCACGGAGGCAAGTCACTGCAAATCTGCCACCTCTGTCACGTACTCCCACAGGGAGTGGCTTTTCAAACAAGTCAAAACTGTCCTGAAAAGAGTCTCCCTGCTGTTTCTTTGTTTTGCCCCATGCGTAGCTGGTGTGCAGTCTGTGGTAAAGGCGAGGACAAACCTTGGACCAACAAGGGAAGGGAACTGGCAAGCACTCAGAGCACAGCAGACAGATCAGTGACAGCATCCAGAATGCGCAATGGTGCAAAAGGGGCTGGAGAACCCCCAGGTGTCAACCCCTTCTCCTCCTCTTCAACCGCTC
>NW_010516716.1:10670-12100 GCF_000687285.1 Phaethon lepturus
CCTCTCTAGCTTTATCCAGACTGTTGCTCCATCACTTGAGCTATAACCATCTCCAGAAAACTGTTTCTAATTCATCACTAGTACAGCAAAGCAAGTTGTATAGACACCGTGTTTCATGCAATATGGTACTACCTCCTTATATTTCCTTGAGGAGCCAAATATTCAGACCTGAGGTCTACCACGCGTAGTGAGCTCTCAAGTCCACATAAAAGCCTGTTTGTAGCCCAAAGAGACACAATGCTCTGCAACACATGCAAACCTATACTCCACAAGCTCACACATGTCTGAGGACCACAGAATGAGAAACCTGACCAGGACAGAGGATGAACAATTCCTCAAGTTTCTTTTCTAACCAGAAGTATAAAAGCATCAAAAGCAACACCTTATCTGAAGCACACAAATTCAAGTTTTTCTTTTAAACAGCAACCACTAGCTCTCCATTTCTAGTCAGCATTAGCCTTTATCTAGTCCTGACAATTCACAGCTCTCCAGGCTCTGCACATCTCAAATGCCAACTGTTACACAGACCAAAACTGGTCCTCTTAACACCCTCAGAGCAAGCCTTACACCAAACTCCTCTATGCTCCTGACCCCACCTCAACATTCAATCCTTACTAGATTGAGGGGGAAGCCTGCTTATCCAGCCCTACCTCTCCAAACCTTGACTCCAACCTGCTTTGACTATTTGTAGGCTAACAGCAACCTTACCGATATGACGACTTAAACTCATATACCTTATGAACACCAATCTGCACAGTGAAGGATCCAGAAAGAAATTAAACCTTTTCAGGTTTAACCTTTGGTTAGGGATCTGGACAGCAAGCCTGTTGGTAACAGACCTGCAACATCTCTCTGCCCAGAATTCAGCATCACTTTTGATGCTACAAACATTCACTCAGACTTTACAGTGCTGCCCATCCTAAATCTCATCCACCTTACAGGCAACCCACAGCCAGGGATAAGGATAGAGAGAGATGAACAGGCAACTTCATTTCTGGATCCTGTCAGTACCACCAAACCGGGCTGATTCTGGACAATACCAGCTTGGCAAGCTGCTGGCTGTATCTGCTCATAGGTTTAGACTAGGGAGAAATTAGATTAGCTGAAGAACCAGCTTCGTTTCTTGCGCATTTAGGTGCCAGAGGATTGGGATGACAGCTGGTGCTGATTGTACGTCCCGGGGTGATGCCTGAGGAGTACAGGACTTTCCTGTTTCAGGGTAAGGCTAGAGCTGGAACTGGGCTTAGTGCTCGGGGTTGGAGGTGCTAAAAAGCTCGATCTGCCCCCAGATCAATAGTGGGGAGCTACAGAGAACCAGCCCTGGCTGACTCTGGGAGGGGGGCAACGGCCCGGAGCATGGGGTTCGTGCTGGGCTTCAAGGGTCGGGGCTTGGATTAGGTAAAGGGATGAAAAGCAAAGCTAAAGAGCAG
>NW_010516716.1:12137-14874 GCF_000687285.1 Phaethon lepturus
AAGGACAAACAACCCCTCTGGCTTCAGCAGTCTCTCTGGAAGATAGCTATGAACCAAGCTTTCTGTCCTCATACCCTCGTCACTGGCCGTCATGCCAGCCCAGTGCTAATGCCAGGAGAAGGGTCACTGCCCGTCTTTCATCCTGCTGTTCAGCAACCCAATACAGCCTGCTGTCTTTTTTGAATTAGGGAGAGGAAAAAAAAAAAAAAAAGAAGAAAGAAACAGCACACGAAAAAACCCCAAGCAATACCTGCCAACTGCAAGTCCTGCCCAACATTCCCAGCCTTGTGGCCTTTGCAAAATCTAAAGCAGACATGTATCTCTGGGCTTGGTTAGAGACTTAGTCTTAAATCTAGTGCTGTAGGCTAAGTCTAGCATTCACAGTGTTGCCTAGGAGAGCTTACAGTCCCATGCAGGCTGCAGAGCTCAGAGGCAGGTTGTTGCAAGTTGGGAAGAAGGGCCAAGTTTGTTCTTATGTCAATCCTCTGAAAATAAACAAGGCGGGGACACACACACACACAAAAAAAAAAAAGAACAGCTGTCAACAACTCAAATTGTATTTAGGGCTAGTGACTATGGCAAAACAATTGCTAACCATTGCACTACACACAAGATTGATGTTTATGCCTGTGAATTTGGACAGCTGCAGAACAGCACCCTCCTTACCATTTTTTAGATTCTCACCATGAGTCTTCATATGCCATTTAGAACCTCATCCTAAATCCAGCATTAATACCATAGCTGGCTGCAGCTCTGCCCAGACCAGAACAAATTATGTTGCTATCACCTCTGAAAGTATAAAACCTTGTCCAAGAACTACACATTCAGGAGGAAAAAAAACATAAAATCTAGGTGCCATGTACAAATGCACCAAAATTTATAGGAAGTTATGTAGAGAATTGAAACATCATTAGCAATTTTCATCTGTTAAGGGAGCCTTAACACTTTCCAACATGGTCTGAGCAAGAACGAACTTCTCCCTCTAGAGGATATGAAAATAAGCACAAGGAACATAAGATTATGTCAACACCAGGAAAGTAATGAGATGCTAAGGCAGAGGGTCAGCATTTTGCTTTGGAAGTCTAGTAGCATTTTAGAAGGACCAAAATTATAACTCATTTTTTTATAGTTGTAAAGTTATGTATTTATTTTTACAGCAATGCCCTAGAAAGTTCAAAATAAATTCTCAGTTACCTTTTTGCATTTAAACGGTCCATGCAAGCTGTTTACCACAGAACATTTTAAAAGTTCATTGAGAGCGACAAAACAGTTTCTTTAGGTCCCCCTTCACTCCCTGAATATCCAAATGCTTTTGTTTCCTTAGTGGGGAGAGATGAAGACAGGCAGGTCCCCACAACCAGACAAGAGACCCCTACACACTTTCCCACCCCAGTGGTCCCCCATCATTCTCCAAGCACACCCCAGGGGAGCAGCGCAGGGCGAAGGGCACACAGAGACAGAAGCACCCGCCATGTTCTGCAGCTGTGCATCACACCTGTAGTACCGTACTCAAAACTGGCTGTGCAATTTTGCAGGTGAAAATAGCAGGTAAAAATTCCGCTGGAGAATGAGGTAAGCAAGCCAGTATTATGGAATCCATCTCTCGCCTTCGCATCCCTTCATCATTAGCCCCTCCACTAGCTGTGACCAAAAACTGCAGGACACATCAGTCCTCAGAAAACGTTGGCCTCGCTTCTTTTATATCTCAAAGGACCACAGGTGTGGCTCTTGCCTGAGCACACATGCCAAAAGCAAGCACACAGCCCGCCACAGCGAGTTTTGCATCGTTTAATCAAAATATTTCAGCACAGAAATGAAAACCCTTTAAGGAGACATATCCTTACATGCAAAGCTGGTTTTACCGGCTTTGTCACAGGGAAACCACATCCACAAACCTCCACCTTCCAATGCTTCTCTTGCTGCGCATAATGAAACGTACAGCGTGGGAGAAGCGACAAACCAACACCAGCCCGGCGCAGACCTCAGAACGGAGACGGAGCCCGACGCCAACGGCTCAGAGTGCAAACCAGCTGTACAGCACTGCGGGGCTTCAGCGAGATGGGGGGCAGAGGGGAACCCCCAGAACTCCAGTACCTCACTGATGAGCTTTTTTGGAACTTAGCATATCTTCACTAGGAGCATCTATCTCCCTCCCAGTCCTCCCCCCCTCCGCCACTGAGTCCCAGTGAATGACTGGGAAGATGGGACGACTTAGGAATGTCCTGGAAGATAGGATTCATTGCTTTTGTACATTTTTCTCTTTGATAGCGGAGTTGTAAATATTTCCACTCTACATACTTAAGCTTTCAAATATCACTAAATCTTCTGGCTGCAAATTCCCAGAAGTGCATTCTTCCAAGCATCTGACCTGTGCCTGATAATTTGACGTTTTTCATATGCTCAGCCTGTTCTGAAAAAACAATTTAAAAAATTAACAGCATCTCAGATTAGACGGCTAATTTTCAGCCCATGCTTCCCTGCACTGGTGCAAACAGCATAAGCAGCACTGCTGCAACCCACCTTCTCCTGCCTGTTTTAAATCAACCCCCCAACAGTTTAAGCTAGTTCCCCTTAGCTCCACTATTTGCAGGTGAAGAGCATTGCTGCATTCCCTTTGTCCGCTGCTTTCATGATTTCTTAAACCTCTCTCATCTCACTGCTTTGCTTTTCTCTTCTCCAGATGGAGGAGCCTCACTCAGCCATTTCAGTCTCTCCTCGCAAGGGAGCTGCTCCAGCC
>NW_010516716.1:14921-23753 GCF_000687285.1 Phaethon lepturus
CCCTGTGCCAACTCCTGGATGCAGAGACCGGAGCTGCAGGCAGCACTTGTCACGCAGGCGCACAGAGGCTTTACGCATCATCATCATCATCATCATCATCATGATGGTGCTCCCCATCCCGCTCTCACCTCCTGCCTGGTGACACCCAAAGCCACTGATCTCAGAACGCCAAGGGTGACATCGCAGACCCCTCCCTGCGTGGTGGCTGTCCGTCCCGTACGCAGCGCCAGGCCAGGGGGCAAAAGCATGCTTTGGGGGGGTCCAGGCTCTGACTAGAACTAAATACCAGTCTTAAGATTTGGTCAAACACAATGTATTTTGTCTTCAGCTTGAAACCTATATGCTCTTTAAATTAAAATATAACACTATTTTCCAGTTGGAAATTTTACCTATAGGGGCTTTGATTTCACAACTGGTGTTTTAGATGTTTAGTGTTTCTACGTTAGCCAGAAAGGAGTATTAAAGCAGCTGACAGTTAACTATGCTTTTGCAGCTGTACAAATTCATACTGATTGCTGGACAGAACTGGACTCCAATCCATTTTCAGAGAACACAGATAACAAAACATTCATGCTTTGAAAAACATGTCAGACAACGATTATTAAGTCTTGCTTGCAGAAACATTCCTCAAGCCACAGTGACAAAGCAGCTGAGTTTATGCCATGACCTCAGAACAGATGTTCTTATTCAAAAGGGCAAAAAACAATAATAATATTCTGGATCCTCCACTTAGACACTGGAACACCCAGCGAGCAGCAGAGCCGAGAAGCAACGGGTTTTCAGTCAACAGCAGGGAATTCTTGGTCTTAAGGGTAGGTATTCACCCCTACAATTCAACCTCACCGCTGCAGTAACCTCTCAGGGTCAATCTCCAGGAGCCACAGCCCACCAGTTACCCCACAGCCCACCTCTCCAGGCTCTGTCTGCTTGTGCTGAGTGCCATCAGGCGAGCTGCACGATGGAGACACTTGCAATAGCCCACAAGAGACCCCAGAGCCCTACCAGTAAGTGCAATTTTGACAAGGGGGCGGGGGGGAAGGGAGAATGGAGGATAAAGGGGAAGCATTACCTTGAGTTGTTTGTGTCCCAGTTCTTCTTATAAGAGGTACTGGCATTCCTGCCCTGGCAATACTACTCTGCACAGGTGCCAGCAGCAGGCCACACCATAAACATGCTGCTATGGCAAACAAAGTGAGCGGGCATTGTCAGATCCTAATCGGGGGGGCGGGGAGACCTACCTCATCATGCATTGTTGCATTGGTATCAACAGAGCATAACTGAGTATCTGTGCTACTTTGAACTTAGAAGCTTTGTATCCTGTGCTAAAGAAAAAGTCATGACATCCCATTCCCATCCTCTCCACCCGCTATGAGACTGGTGCCTTTTGGTAGTTGCATCTCTTAACATTTGTTAACGGCCATTCTCTTGCTTCAGGGATCACCATAAAGATGGCTCATCTCGTGGTCTGGGCCCAAAGAGCTCCCAGCCCACCCCACTGCTGTGGACTGCCTCACTTCTATATATCTTAAGCCTGCAACAGCCAGGACAGTGAACTGCGCTCGCAGCCCACCTCAACAAGTGCGTACCCAGCTGCCGCCGCTGTCCCCAGGCCACCTGCACTTGCACAACACAAGGTTTTCTGGTATGCTCCACCTCAGGTGCTCTGCAAACACCCTGACTATGTAATCGTGCCCTAGAGAAAACACCCAAGGCAGATAGCTCATGCTTTGCACAGACGGACCTGCTACACATCACTGTGAGCAAGGCTCCAATCTTAAATGACTGATTCAAGACCACCTTCATGCTACAGGATGGTTAGAGCTAGGCAAACTTGATCAGGCTGTGATGCACAGCCTGGAGGGAAGACAAGGTTATGTGAGCTGGGATGTTTCCTCTTCCCTCAAGCACAGATGATAGCAGCCTCCTTTCTCTGAAGTGCCTCCTCAGGTAAAGGAAGTAAACACCCCCCTGCAGTGGGACACACACTCTGGTTCTGCAGCTTCCAGGCTCCTTGCCAAGAACTAGCATCTATGCTCTTTTCAGAGCACCCAGCCCCAGTGAAAAGAAGGTTGTGTCTTGTGTCCGAGTGGAGCAACCATGTGTACAGCTGGCCAACGTCACTCCAGTCTTTGCCAGGATGGCTGCCTATGACCATCCCACAGTCTCTTTTAGGTGTGAGAGGTAAGGAGCTGAGAGAAGGAGGCTTCACCCTGTCCCATCACTGTTGGATATCCATCGATGGATAAAAACTGTCCTCTGTCCTTATGTCCTGCAAGTGTAAATCCCCAGGCATGAAATCCACCTGGAGTTCTGAAACTGCAGGCAGTAAAAAAAGATGACTGATGTGCTACAGCACGAGGAGGACACCTCTCCCAAGACTTGTCAGTCTCAGTGACCAAAGAGGCTGCCGAGAGAGAAGATGGTCTGTCTGTAGTACGGCACCTTTGCCCCAGCTCGAGGGGGTGACTTACAAGCAGAGCTCTGCCAGCTTCTCCCTAATGAAGAGCTGTGGCACCTTAGCACAACATGGACTGGTAAGGCTCAGCCATTACACAGAAAGGTCCTGCCACAAGCCTTCACATAGCCTTGAATTTGAGCACACAGGATTAAACCTGACAACAAATACTCATTTGACCAGATTGTTTGTAAGTGTTACAAAGTGTTTGTAACGCTCTTAAGAGCAACAAGTGCCCTAAGTTGGGATCCAAGAAAAAAAAAAAACAAACACACACACACACAGAAAAATATCAGGCTGTGTCTGTTTGGGTACGCCTGCCCGATTGCTTCAGAAGGGCTCTGAGCAATGAGGACAGAGATACCTCACAAATCACAAAACTCAGCTTTCAGTAAGAAAATATCAAAGGTGACACAAGCACAGGGAGGCAGCAAAGGCACAAAGCCTGCAGGGTTATCCACGGGTGACTGTGACAGCCTGCAGAGGACAGCTAGCTCAATTTGCTTCCCTACTGTGAAGGCAGCATGGGCCTTTGAATCGCCATTCCCCCTCCTCCAAGAATCTGTTTGAATCAAATCGCTGCTCTAGAACAAACTGAACGAGCTCATATGCAGTGTGAGGCCGGGGAGTTAAGACCCCAGGAACAAATCAATGTGAGTTTAACAACAGGTTAAACCTGCACAGGTAAAGGATTTTTACATGCACAAGTGTTAAACTCATTCTTTCCTATTGAGAAACCCATGGCATATACTCTGTTCAAACAATTACACTACGTTATTAACAAAACCACCCTCACAGTTAATACCATATGTATATAAATAAAGGATTTTTAATTTTAAAAAAAGAAAAAAGATGGTGACTAAATAACCCACAACAAACCATCCCTTTCCCCAAGCCAAAGCTGATTTTATTTGCCTTTCTTCATTTTTGCAGTCTTTTCTTTACGCTTCTTCACATGCTTTGGGATTTTGGTTTTTCTCTTCTCTCTTTGGGCTTCTTTAACCATCTTTTTCCTTTCCTATAAAGGACCAAACACCATTCATTTAAACCCAGGAATGAGATTTTGAGTAGTCAATCAACTATTACATTAACGAGTTAACACACCACAAAAATGAGGTTATCAAGAGGAAGAAATAAAAAAGAAAAAAACCCAATAGGAATGGTGAGGGGAAAGGGAAAAGGAAGTATAGGTTCGGGCTGGAGCTAGGAGCTGCACACTGGTAATGACAAGGCAAAATTCAAACTCATTAAAACCCAAGTTTTATGCAGTCTTTGAAGAAAGGGAACAGGATGCACTCTTAACTCGTGCCATTTACATCTAGGATTACAACAGGATGCCTTATCTAGGTTTTCTGCTACCCAAAGGGCTACTATACTATGTGTTTCTGTGTCACGCAAAAGTACTGATCCAGTAACCGCTGGTAACTTAAAGCAAGCTGATCACAGTCGGGATTGGCAAGAAAGGGTGCTCTGCTACGCAATACACTGTAATTTATGCCAGACAGTGGAGAGACTACGCTCAACTGTAATATGCAAAGTCAGCATAATGGAGTGAGGGGTGGAAGCAATTGCTGCTAATCAGTTGCTCAACCTACAGCTGAACACACAGGTTACTAAAAGCTTCATCTTACACAAAAAGAAGTCCAAATGAGAACCTATCCGTAAGGATGAGAAGTGACCAAGACTTCCCTGCTTCGTATCTGAAAGGCAGCAGCTCTAGGTTGGTAGAAAGTGCCCAGTAGAGCACTGCGTTTTTATTTGACAGATACGGAATGTATTATCTTACCTCTTCTAGGAAGAAACACCTAATAAGCAAACCCCTAGATCTTGAACCACTTAAGTCCAGCAAGTTTCATCCTTCTTTTGCACATCACCTAAAAGACTGCCAAAAGGTTCTGACCCATGTGTGATACTCTGCAGAAGAGCCTCACCAAAACAAAGCATCCTTGTTCTGCAGTTTGGAAAATGAAACCTTAAAAAAACCCACCCAAAACCATAATCCCCTTGCATGACTGCTTTATGTCTCTTGCCTACAGCAAAGCTATCCAGTCTGTAGTAATGGTACCACAAAAGCCACCATGGTACAAACATCGTCACAAAGTCTCCAGTTCTATAGACCAAATGGTCTCAGTTCCCTGGGCAAAAGCAGGTTAATCAGGGAGCACGACCACAAACCCACACACCAAATCCTGGAAGGGTAGCCAGGGGCACTGAAGAGCTATTCAGGCTTCACTAAATTCTGCTTTGTGTGGCCTTAGAATTCCCTGCAGAGATCTCTCTTCTAGCTTTGTCTAGGCTACAGAGAGCTGTTACATGTTCCTCTACACAAAACCACCACTGAAAAAGCATCCAAAATGAAATTCACTTCCTCTGCTCTCACTCTCCACAGCAGGAAAAGTTCATAGCTTTTTTCAGACAAGAAGCAAGAACCACTCAGAACTAAGTTTGGATTTTTTCCCTGACACATAGGCAGAGGTGGGGAAAAAACCCCCAACAATTCCTGGCCATCTGACCTTTTTGTCCATGCTAACTTCAGCAGGTTTATCTTTGGGATGTACAGATTCTTTACAGCCTGAATCAGAGCCCTCTGAGGTACCATCATCATCATCATCAGAGCCTGTTTCTGCCTTGTCCACCTTCTGTTCAAGAAGTGCAGGAATCTGCAAGATACATCAAGAGCGAATTATATCAAACCAAAACACAGAAGCCTATTAACAATGTACACAAAAACTACATATATGTATGTATATATAACAAAACAGAATCTCCTATGAAGAAACCCTTGAGTGAGCTCATGCCATCTCCTTTACTACAGCCACCACTGAGTCTGAAGAAAAAGAATAAAGAGTAGGTTAATCTGAACTAAAACAAGGAATCTAGAATGTACCACATAGAATCTTTTAGGTCAGGGCCCACAGCACAGCTGTATTGGCACTCCCAAACTAATTTCCCCAAGTTAAACAGCGATTTGCTAACGTATATGGAAGCCAATTTTTAATTATGCTTGGATCATACCAACATCTACCTTGGGGGCACTGTATATAGTCTTTATTGCAAACACAAACATCTACACCGGAAAACTCACTTAAGCCTGGAGACTGTGCCACAGCCTGATCCCATCCATACAAATACTTCCATTTTAAAACAGAGCCTACACCACTGCTAGATAACATTTACAAAGGAAAGAAGGGGAATCCACATAGGGTTCCCGCCTTGACCAACGAACTTGTTATACTGCTACAGATTGATCTGTAAAAAAATTTCTTATCCAATGTACTTTACAGGAACGTCACTGTCAAGTACTTCAAATATACTTAGACATAGTATCTTATGTCTTATACTGCAGGGTTGTTCTTTACACAATTACAATAAAGCTACCATGAACATATCAATACTTGCAGTCATGCTACACTTTAAGTAAGTTTTCTATAATTGAAAAATGTCTTCTCTCCCCTCCAGCTTAACTTTGGAGATCATGGCCATAGTGAGGATTATCATTTCATTTTCAAGAAACACAGCATCAGGCACAGGGCAGGGAAGTGATTCATGTGGTGTGCAGACACACTGCGATGACAGATCCTTCCTGGCATAGGCAGCACCCAAGTGGATATAAATGGTCAGTCTGCAGACAAGTGGCCTCTTTCATGGTGTCAGCTGCAGGACGAGACATTCTCTGTACTCCTTATCTGTGCTTTTCTGAGAACGGCTAAAAGGAAACATTTCAAAAAGGCCCTCTCACCTTCTGAACACCAGACAAATCCTTCTTCAGTCCTGTCACAGTTTGGTAGAGAATCTACACCCAGGGAGAGAGAAAGAAAATTACATTACGAAAATATGAGCCTTTTATCTTCGTGCCCAGTGAAAATGAGCACCTAAAAAAAAAAACCCAAACCACCCCAACCCAAAAAAATCCAAACAAACAAACAAACCACACACATTAGTACTAACCAGATGATTTTAAAGAATGACACTAGATTCAGTACTCCACACCTTGTGGTAACAACTCTTCCGCTTTTGTTTGTTGCTATCAGTTTCCAGTAGGAAGAATTCATATTCCTTCCCTCGTTTCTGCAGTGCCTCAGCATATCTACTCACATTATCTTGCTGAACATTCAATGCCATATCCTCTTCTTTCAATTTCATCATTATATCCACATCTCTCTCATAGTTTTTAACTTCAGTCAAAGTTCTAGGTATGTACGCCTTCTTAAACACCTAGTAGAGTGAAAGGAAACCAGATTTACTCATTTACATACAGTTTCATGATATTCTTCCTCCCTAATTATGCATCCTTATGAGAATAATCACGAAGGATTTCATTACTCAAAGAAACTAAAAATGAATGTGGCAGTCACCCACTACCATTTGAACTGCAGAGTATCTTTTTTTTGCAGGAGCAGACCTAACATGCAACCTACACATTACTGAATAGCTCATAACTAATAAGACTCCTCCCTTAGCATGACTACCACCAGGCCACTTACAAACTTCTCTAACTCTTCCAGCTTCCTCTTAACCAATTTGAGTCCTAAGGTTTTGTATTCTAAGGATTTTCTATAATGTTTCTATTGTGACATTTACAATGCCTTCAGAAGGCAATTCCATTAAAATGCACCGTTATAACTTAATCTCTTTATAGAAGAATACCTGCTTCAACCTACAGTCCAACATAAAAAAGGTTCCTGCAGCAGTACAGTAAAACCTAACCACAGTATCAACATTCTTAAAATTTGTCATGCAGTCTTTTTGAAACAGTCCCCCAGCAAACTTAAGTCACTACTGGATCACAGAGAAGCATTTTGCTTCCCTTTTCCATCATATCAGTTCAATCCCAGTACAAATTCAGTACATTTTATGATTATAACTGCTAGACTAAGTGCTGTGCAAAAAGCAGAGGCCCCCACCTCTGCAGACCTTGCTCATAATCAGCTCTACACTTTTGTGAAGAAAGTGACACAAACTAGCCATGGTCACATCAGAAGTCTAAGAGAAATAAACTGAACTCAGATGCCACTAAACCATCTCTCTTGCAGGTCAGTACTTTTATATAAGCAAAGGAATAATTGGTTTACAAAAGACAGGCTTGCAACAAAACACTAACATCTGACCCTATAGTTCAGAAGTTGTATGCTAAGGATATCTTGGGAAACAAAAACATCTTTCCTTGGCCAAACTTGAGCCAGAAGTAGTTAGTAAAACCTGCAGAACTCCATGAGAAAAAGTCTTTGATAGATTAAGTAGTATTGACTCCAAAGGTAAACACCATGTGAACAAATAGGTTCTCACTGATAAAAATTCTGCTCAACACAGAGTTGCTTTTTTTTTTTTTTTTTAAGCCTCTTCTGGAACAGAGAGGTAAGACTAAGATAGATAGAAATTGTTTTATCTTTACGTCAAGCCTTTCCAGAACGTTAACAGTTTTCTGTAATGGACTTGAAATGGCTTCACTTAATGCAAAAGCAAGGGAGAGAAACGGTACATCGAAGAACTGAATTAGACTGGCACAGGAGCTAGACAGGCAATTTGGTCAATGCATGTATCTAAATATCCTGCTTCTGTATCACTGGTCCAAAAACACTGGCATAATCAGATCTCTCCACTTGTTTTTTTTGTTAACTGAACATGAACTGGAAGATACATCAAGAGACCTAGCTACAAGCAAACGTACTCATTAAGAAACAGAGTATTTGCCTTCAACACCTTATCACTGTCAGCTTTTATACATGGCATCCCTTAACACTTCACATCTCCACTATTTCAAGGTATCTCAGCATCACAAACAATGTTTTGCTTATCACCTGTGCATTTTGCCAGTGTGATGGGTTGACCCTGGCTGGATGCCAGGTGCCCACCAAAGCTGATTTATCACTCCCCTCCTCAGTTGGACAGGGGAGAGAAAATATAATGAAGAGCTCATGGATCGAGATAAGGACAGGGAGAGATCACTCACCAGTCACCATCACAGGCAAAACAGACTCAACTTGGGGAAATTAGTTTAATTTATCACCAATCAAACTGGAGTAGGGTAATGAGAAATAAAAACTAAATCTTAAAACACCTTCCCCCCACGCTTCTCTTCTTCCTGGACTAAACTGCACTCCTGGATTCTCTACCTCCTGCCCTGCAGCAGTGCAAGGGGTTGGGGAATGGGGGCTGTCTCTGCTGCTGCTTCCTCCTCAGGGCGAGGACTCCTCACACTCAGCTTGTGTCCCTTCCACAGGGTGCTGTCCTTCAGGAACAGACTGCTCCAGCCTGGGTCCCCCACAGGGTCACAAGTCCTGACAGCAAACCTGCTCCAGCCTGGGCTCCTCTCTCCACAGGGCCACAGGTCCTGCCAGGAACCTGCTCCAGCACAGGCCTCCACCAAGGACAACGAC
>NW_010516716.1:23781-36496 GCF_000687285.1 Phaethon lepturus
GGGTCCTCCACAGGCTGCAGGTGGGTATCTGCTCCACTGTGGAGCTCCACGGGCTGCAGGGGGACAGCCTGCCTCGCCATGGTCTTCACCACAGGCCGCAGGGGAATCTCTGCTCCAGTGCCTGGAGCAACTCCTGCCCCTCCTTCTTCACTGACCTCGGTGTCTGCAGTTGTTGTTCTCACATATTCTCACTCCTCTCTCTGGATGCAGTTGCACAGGTTCCCCGCTCCCCCTCCTCTTTCTTAACTCTGTCACCCCAGAGGTGCTGCCACTGTTGCTGATGGGCTTGGCCTTGGCCAGCAGTGGGTCCGTCTTGGAGCTGGCTGGCACTGGCTCTACCGGACACAGAGGAAGCTTCTGGCTGCTTCTCACAGAAGCCACCCTTGCAGCCCTGCCTCTACCTTGCCACACAACACCCATATGGCCAAATAAAAAAGAACGTTTTTCATTGTTTAGAAGAGGCAAGGTTAATATCAATTTCATAGCAGGAATAAAAATCCTCACTTACTTCCTCATCCACTTTGTCTTGACTGGATCTTTCCTCCTCTGTTCTTTTCGATGCTATTTCCATTGCCTAAAGAAATGTAAAACAATACAAAAAGTTATCACTCTTCAGAATCGCATCACTTAATCCAACTAACTATTCCCATCTGTGCTTCTCCCTGTACGCCAGGCCGTCACTCACAAACCACTCCAGCTTTCCCTATGGCAATGCCTTGAGCGACACCTAATGGCAACCAGCATTCCCACCAAGCACACCACTAATTGCGGATCTGCTTTGTTAAAAGGGGGAAGACATGCTTGCTGCTCCTCCCAGACCAAATTATGGCAGGCCCAGCATGACAACAGGACATAACAGCACAAGGAGAATACAGTGAGTAGTGCTCACTCCTGGAGTGTGGCTCTTCTCATGCACATTGAGGAAGCCGAGGAGCACAAATAACGGTAGCACAGCTCTGTCTCATTCAACCTCCAGTACAACAAAGTACACAACGTTTGGGAATCCTCATGCTGTACTGGTATTTGGGCCACGCTCAGTCTCTGCCTTATGGTGTTGACCAGGAATGACACATCAAATCTCCACTCTGAGTGTGGCGTATGTGGCCCCCATTTCTCTTGTGTTAACTTAAAAAGCTTCCCCCCTCCCCTGCCTCCCTTTTTAAAGAAACGTCTAACTGGCAGCGGAGGACTGGCACCTAGAGATGAAGCACAGGGGTGCTGCAAGCACCACTAAGTTTACCTCCTCCTAGAATCACCATGTTCTGCCATTCGCTGTATTTGGCTAGCAAGACTGTGTACCTCGGAGTAACACTGCCCCGAGTCATTCCCTTCCTCCCTCAGATCACCTTGCTCAAATCTGCATTCCTAACTCCATTATCTGTATAAGCATGGTTATATTTCTGCAGAACTTCTCCTTGCCAAAAAGGAAGAACTAATTTAAGGAATCCTGGGTTTAGTAGTACCTGAAACAGATCATGATTAGACCCTTTGAGAAAACATAGAATGAAAGTGTTGTCATCCTATAACAATATAAACGGGAAAGACCTGTATGCATTTTTTAATTACTAGCATAGCATAACATAACATCATAACATTACTACCAGCTTCCTTCCGTAGCAGGATGTCAAATAAATGAGATGAAGGAGCTCAAACTAGACCTGATTTTATTGTTCAAGTCTTCCTACATAAGCAACAAGGCCATGAGGTCTTACCTTAGCCAGATAGTCATCAATGTTCTCACTTGTGATAGAAGGATCGGTAATAAACTCAAACAGCTCCCTCACAGTCATCACTGCAACACTGTGCTTCTGGAAGAAGTCTACGAGGAATCAAGAGCAGAGACAAAAACCATAAGTAATTTTGTGTAACATACACAGCTGTGATGTTTAAGTGACAGTTATAGCAAGCCAACGGCCCTGGTGACTTGGGAAAGTCTCAGCAGTATGTACTGCATCATACTGGGTTTAGTTATCAGATGACTCTTGGCCATCTGAAATAAAACTGTTCATCTTCCAGATGCAACAGGTACTGAAAGGAGAATAACTGGGTAAATATAAAAGCCAAACCAATTTCAGCAGGACCCAGACTTAATGGAGTAGAGGCTAAGAAGTAAACAATTTAAGACAGGTGTAGTATTTGCAATGACTAAGATGAAAAATGTATTTCAAAGAATAAGGAATGTAGAGCTCAAACTTTTGCCAAAGAAAAACACAAGTATCCACTGAAATACAGTACAGCCTAATTATGATGCACCTAAAAGGCAAGACACATTAAAATATTAGAATTTTCCTCAATACTACACTCAATTGGTTTCTTGAGTCAAGTATAACCAAATTCAGAGGCTGCAATTCTGTACTGGAAAACAGCAGTGAAAGACACTAAGGACTACATAATAAGTGTTTCCTACTAAGGTTCTCAGAACATCTCTCACCATGAGAAATTAATCACAGAAAGAACAAAAAAATTTAGTTTCGAGGCAGTTCTCTTTGCTCATGGAACCACAAGTCTTTGCAATGATCACAGCTAGGGCATAGCATAAAGCAAGGCAGTCCTCAGAGTCCCTGTAGGAAGACTACACAGAGAAAGCTGCAGTGACAGAAAACAAACAAACAAACAAAACACACCAAAACCACTGCGACTCACTGAGGCACTAGAATATCTAGGGAGAGCAAGCCAGAAGACATAAAAAAAGAGCAAGGGTGCAAGTATCTGAGCTGGGAGTTATTAGAAATCCATGAACAGAAAAGGAATAAGGAAAAACTAGCATATCAGGTATCAACAAACACAAAGCATCAAAATGCACACAGTTCTTTTTCCACAGAGTTTCAAGAGTCTCTGTAAAATTAGAAAGAGGTCAACCTAAAAAGAAAGCGGGGAGGAAGGCAGTCTGCAGTGACAGATTTCCTGTCCTCAGAGAGAAACACAGCCTACCAGGAGGTGTGTGTCTGTTACACAACACACTCACACACAAAGACCAAATTTTCCAGAGGAAAAATGCCATACAGGTACCTTGTTTATCAAAATACTATAACAAGTGATAACATCTCTAATAAATTACTCAATGCCTCGATACTCTCAGCTGACCTGGACAAGTAAGTGCATGGAACTTCATAACATGTGGTAACTTCTTGCCAGCTGAAAAATTCCACGTCTGGATTCCACTCACAGAAGGAAACACATCAGTACATTTGCTCAGTTCTTTAAGTGAGGGAAGACTGGGGTGGGTGCTGCTGCAGACTGGGACTGATCTCTACTTTCTGCCATAAATCTGAGATTCAGCTAGGTGACTCACTTTGTCCAGACGATTTCTAGCTCCCTGAGGAAGCCATGAGAATCTGGGAGAAGGAGCATTTTCACTGAAGTTTGACAGATTCTACACTCAGTTATACCTGAAAGAACATAGGTGAACACAGTTCACCTTCCTAAATGAACCAGCTGTCAGAGCAAGAGTTAAAGTGCCACCCACTCACCGCTAACGTTGGCACAATCCTTTCGCAGGAACTCCAGGGCATGTGGGTGGTCATGCTCCACTGCCTGAGACACATCAATGATGTACGCATCCCCACTGTGGTATCTGCAAGTGAACTCAGAGAGCTGCTCTAACTCCACCACTCTCATATGGGAGATTATTGAAAGGCAGGAAACAGTGTGCTTCAAACTTAAAAAACCAGCAAACAATCTTAAGGTATTTCACTAGCATACACCTTGCATATTAGGGCCAGAGTGGTTTTTTTGGGTCAACCGTTTCCCTCCTCTACACAAGCTGTATTATTAAACTATTAAAAGTCTTCTTGTGAACACAAAAAGCAGTGTTATGGGTGGGGTGCATCCTGGTTTAAGCTGGGATAGAGTTAATTTTCTTTGTAGAAGCTAATGTGAGGCTATGTTTTGGATTTGGGATGAAAATAATGTTGATAACGTACTGATGTTTTGGGTTGTTGCTAAGCAGTCAAGGACTGTCCGGCTTTTCATGCTGGCCTGCCAGCAGGAAGGCTGGGGATGCACAGGAAGCTGGGAGGGGACACAGCCAGGACAGCTGCACCAGGCTGGCCAAGGGGATATTCCATACCATATGACATCATGCTCAGTATATAAAGCTAGGGGAAGAAGGAAGGGGGGACGTTCGGAGTTATGGCATCTGTCTTCCCAAGTAACCGTTATCTGCTTCCCTGGAGATGGCTGAACACCTGCCTGCCCAGGGGAAATGGTGAACTAATTCCTTGTTTTGCTTTACCTATTGAACTGTCTTTATCTCAACCCATGAGTGTTTTACAATTCTCTCCAGTATCCCACCTGGAGGGGCAGGGAATGAGTGAGCAGCTGTGTGGTGCTTAGTTCTTGGCTGGGGTTAAACCACAACAGGGGAGAAAAAGAAAAAAAAATTATACCTTATTAATTTTTTCTCTAGTTGAGTTTTTGTTTGTTTGTGAGGATTTTTTTTCTTTGTTTGTTTTGCATTTTTCCTTTTAAACAGAGAAACCTCCCAGCTGGGTTAAAAACTACACAATTAATTACATGTTACAAAACCCAGTCACAAAAAGGACCCCGCCCTCCCTTAAAGGTAGACTAGTACTCTCACATAGAGGTTGCCAATGCATACATTTTAGATGTCACAACTCAGAACAAAGTTTAAAAACATACAGCATATTAAATTCACTGAGATCCGCATGAACAAGTCTGGCATCTTGGTACATTCTTCTCATGTACTGGATAATTTGTAGGTACAGTTCCCGGACTTTGGAGTCAGATAACTGAGCATTCTTCAGCAGAGGAGCAGGCCTTTAAATTACAACACAAATAACAGAAAGTGAATACTTTTTCCTTCTTCATACCAGCTGCAAATGCTTTAACTGCTGTACCTGATCCTGCTGCTCACCAAGTGTGTCAGGCAAGTCAGCGTGAGCAGCAAAGCGCATGGAGTCAGCACGAAGGGCAGAAAAGCTTGGTATAGTCTTGCCAAAGACATCGGAGCTCTGTTTCCAATGTGAGGTAATTTGGACCATGCTACATTAATGTTTGCACTACAAAATGATGAGCTATCTTCATGTATAATTAGCAAGCCTTTCCAGCCTTAATCTCTGGCTAAGCCACTTTACGAATTAATTTTGCATACAACTGAGGCTTCAGAATCATTCAGATTGTCTGTGGTAGCAGCTGGCAAATGTCTGGGTATTCTACAGGTCACATGCACGTGTAAGAGTAACATGTTAGTTTACAGATCTAAAAGTAGGCAAATTCAGAGGGTTGATTTGTTTGTTTTTAATAACAGGTTGTGGAAAGCTACTAACAAAAAAATATTTGATTTTCTAAGGATACTTACCTATCACCTTTACCAATAAAGCCCATGACAAGAACATGGCTTCTTAGCATAATTGGCTCTGGGCAAGGTATCTGGGCTGTATTCAACCTGTAACACAGGAACAAAGCCACAAAAAAGTAAACCCAAATTCTACTAGTTGCATTGCACTAGTTCCTATAGGAGCTCTGTTGCTTTAAACATAATACACAATAAGAGCTCCTCTACCTCGGAAACTCACTTGTGAAGAGCAACTAGAAAATGAATACAAAAAGCCACAACCATTCTGGTTCTGACCCTTCTCTAAGCATTCCTGTGTCAGACAAAGAAACTTTACACAGTTCAGGTTAATCCTAGATTAACCTGTACCACACAGTGTGCTGTCACTCTGCAGCAGCTTTTTCTAGCTTTTCCTCACTTTTCAGTCATGTCAGTGTTCAGACATTGAAGAGCTTAGAGCATGAGCAGCAAAACAAAAGAATACCTTTATTCCTCCCTTCCTTTTCTCTCCCACAGGGGTGCTTAAGACACTTTCCTGAATACTCCAGAGACCCTAAAAGGTATTGACAGACACAGTCTAGCAACAGGAGAGTACTTCCTATCAACTTACAGTTACCTTTGCATGCTGAAATAAAAACTGGAAGAATTACCTTATTAAATTCCTCATTTCTTTTTCAGCCCATGTCTTGACCATTTTTCTTGGGTTGCCTTTACAATATCCATGACGAAATCTTTAAATAAATAAAAGACAACAAGGATTCTTAGCCAATCAATGCAGTATTAGCACCAGTGATTTTACCATCTTTGAAACAACCCCTCTTCCCCAGTAAAACCTGGCAAAACTCCAACTCACCTGAATTCACCACTCACATACTTATCTCGGTCCTTAAACATCAGAATAGAAGTTTTGTAAATCTTTATTGCTCTGTTCTCTCCATTTGCAGTACTGGCATGATATACATTAGCCTATCAGATTATAGAGGGAAGAAATAACATTACAAGAGAAATGCTTTAAACCAACATAACCTTCTCTCCTCTTCTCTGTGTGACATCCTGGAAAAGATCTGATAAGCTTTCGCTCCCCAGCCCCTACGTGGCACCCAGATGAGTGAGACTGCACGTAAGTGTGCTCTCTTTTTCTATCAGAGGCAGCTTACAGGAAGTACCTAGGACTGCGTTGGGGTGTGACAATGCACATAGGACAAAAACAACAGTGCACAAGAAAACTCTGCCTCATCCACATTTTGGAGACTGAAAGAAGCCCTTGTGTGAAGGCTTAACTTCAGCCTGTGTACTATTTAGGTCCTAAGGCATGGCCCAAATGTCTCACGCTTACACCTCTACAGAGGGTGGAAGTATGCCGTTAATCAGCATCCAAGGATTTGGAAGAAAACCAGATCAGCCTAGGGACTAGGCGTTCTAAAACTGATTTATTAATTTACTTGGAAATTTTTGTGGTCTGATTTTAATTATCTGCACTATTACTTGATAGTAACAGCATACAAACATGCTAGTTTTGTAAAAGCAATGAAAGTTTAAAAGTATTTTAAACAAAATTCTGTTACACCGTTTAGATTCTCCGATGTCTGCTGACATGGGGAGCTGGTCTCATCTGCATGCAAGAGTCTCACATGAAGAAAGAATTACCTGGGTTTGTACGTTTTTCAGGCACTGTTTAATATTGTGTGTACACACACCCTTTTTCAAAAACTTCAGTTGTAACATACAATTGACATGATCCACAATTCAAGATAACACTTAAGTATTCTGGGAAATCTCATACTTGGAGAAACTTGTTTCCTTTAACATAAATGGCATTTTATCTTAAGATAGCTTCCTACCAATCAAGCAACACACACACAAAAAAAGTAGTACTAAAACAAATTATTTCAATACATCATCTGAGCGCCATAGGCTTCCACCTAACTTGCTGAGAAAAAGACTATCATGTCAGTTGTAATAAAACTTACTTCTTTCCCTGTGCTGATGCAGCCATTGATTTCTGATATGACACCTCTAGTTAGCATCTTGAACAGAATCATTCGGGTCCTTGGATCCAACACCTGAAATTTGATTCAGAGAAGTCAGCACAACTGCTCTCTCTGAAGAGGACAAAACCTAATAATACAGTCCAGTCTTAGTACCATATGCAAGGATCCATGGCATCAGGCTATTCTTAAGGATCAAATAATAATCCAAAACAGCAGCCACCCAGAACTTTGCTACGATTCACTTTTTTTTTCAAGACTTTTTTTTTTTTAAGCTAAGCATATGTCCTTGAGCTACCTCTAGAATACACATAAGAGAATGATTTCCCACCCACTTGGGATTGGAAATCCCAATGATTTCCCCATTAAATGCGTTAAGGTAAGGTTCTTTTAAGATACAGCTATCATAACTGGCCTTGGGCCAGTAATAGTTCAATCTTGCTAAAGAAAAAAAACAACAGCATTTTTTTATTGTTCTTTGGAATTTAATAAAAGCTTAAGATGAAATTCTGCACTGCATATACGATCAAATCACAATGCTAAGCACAAAAATGAGTTCCAAAATGTTTACGGAAGCAAGTACAACCTTCGTACAAGAAACATAAACAAACAACTAGTCTCTTCAGGGTAACAAGGGAAACAGAATTCTAAGGCAAAACTCTGTTTCTACAGCATCATTTTTATCATTGATTCCAAAATTCAACATTAATTGTTCTAGTCAAAAGAGAAAATTGATGAATTAAGGACTTACCTGTTCTACTGTTGCTCTGTCTGACTTGTCTTTGACTCGGTACCTAGTGGAAGTGAAAGTAAAATGATACAATCCCGCATCTGGACTCAGTACTTTGACAGAGTAAAATATGACATTCTGTATCAAAGATAAGATAAGAGCCTCAAGAAGTAAGGCTTTCAGTTCATACAAAAGCAAAGGTTTCTCCTGCAGGCAGGGGAGAAGGAGGGGGAAAAAAAAAAAACAAACCAAACACACAAACATCAGTGCCCTTCACTTTTATAGGTATCTTCTTCCACTGAGTTATGCTCATTCAAGAGAAAATAGTATCTATCTTAAACTTAGAGCTATAACTTAGAGCTGGCATTACATAATTGGGGAAAAAAAAAAGTACCTTTCCCTCACCAAATCATCAGGAGGAACATTCAAAAGGTTTCCAATACTTTTTTAGCCCAACTGCTTAAGGACCTCTGTTTAGAAAAAACTGTATCAGAGATAAAAATAGTCTTTTGCTAGTGGAATGACACCGTCACTTTTGTCTTACTACATCAATACAATCAGACATGCCACCAGCTGCAATGACAGAAGGATCATATCTTTGGAATGATTTAGACAACTGATCTGGAAACCAAAAAGTTGTAAGACCAAAAGGCAAACTCCATGCTGACGACTTACAAATTTTGTTTTTCTTAATAAATTTATTAAAAATTCAGGATCACACTAGGAAGTAAGAACTACTCTTCTGGGTTCAAATTATTGAAATGAAAATAGAACCAGGAATAATACTCACATGTCTGCTTCCTTCTGTCTAGACTTTTCTGTAACTCTGTTTATAACAGAGTCATCAAAATTCAGCTTATCTGAAAAACAGGTAAGAAGAAATTAAAAAAACCAAAACCTAAAAAAGTTTCCTATGTTTGGAATTGCCTCTGCAATTCTGCTGCCAGCTGATACGCCGCAACACAATGTTCAAACATAGGTGGAGCTTTCTGTATCAAGCACAGAAGTTTACCACAGAAGCTTAGCTACATACCACAGTTAACCTAGCTCTCCACTCTGTCTACATTTCAAAGTAAGACTATAAGGTAACAATAGAGAGGAGTGAGACAGTCTCACAGACTTGGAGATGCAATGCCATCAAGAAGTAATGCCTTTTGGATAACATCTCACCATTAAATTTGTCCTCCCTTCTCTTACCACAATTGACTGCCATTTTTCTGAACAGAATAAGCAACAGCCTCCAGGATTCTCATCCCATGATGTATTTAAAATGGTATTTGACTAATTGCTGAATGTATAAAAGCTGCTGTATTTGGCTACATATATCAGCACCACTCTTTTGGACCCTCATTTTAGAACCCCTTCGTTATGAAGGAAAACACAGCCTCTGTTTACTACCCTGTCGAAAGGCCCCAATCACACAGCTACACCCAGCCATAACAGGCTGAGCTGAGCAGCCATTTCCATCACATGGTGTACATCAAGCTGCACCAGCTAGGACAGCAGCCTCTTCGCGTATCACAGAAACTCTACCCCAGTGAGATAACTGTTGCTTAAGGTACCACACTAACACTACAGGGGGCTGCAGTCATCTAGAAAATTTAGCTGTGGTAGCAGCTTTGACAATGACCAACAACATCACAACAGAAAGCGGATAACCTCCCTTCAGTAAAACAGCTTGCTCCTGCAGAGAAGCTAAGGAAAAAATACTTGATGTGGTCTGGAGAAGTGAAGGGAAAGGGAAAAAAACAACCCCAAACAAAACAGCCCTGTGGCTGTGAAGGAGGAAGAGAAAGGGCTATGACAGCTGGCTAATAGAGTCTAAAGGCAACTTCAAGTAAGCAAAAGCCATTTTACAATCTGTCTGGCAATGGTTAACTGCCATTCCAGTGAGTTCTGGCTTAAAGTAAGCAGAATTAGTCTGAGGACATCATAGAGTGGTAGTCATAAAAGAAGACAATGCAATTATACTCACCTAAATTAATTTTATGTTCAAATTTCCTTATAGCCTTGTCTGTAGGGGTTGACATTTTTGCTGAATAGCAACTAGGGGTCTGTCTATTTGCCTGAAAAAAAGGATTTGTTAATATAAGTTGCCTTGTCTAAATAGCCCTTTGAAATTCAAACAATAGCATTGGAAAAGTCATCTCAAATGCCTATGTCTAAAGCTATAAATAGAAAACCAGAAAGAGATATGGATTAACATCAGTTAATTCAAGATAAGAAAATAAAGGTGACTCAGTTAAAATTCCCAAAATTCACCGTTATTTTTAGTCTGGGAGTTGAGCTGTAAATCTCTCCTATTAACACTTTTTCCATCTGTAAAAAGAAGGCAGAAACAAAGAGAAAGATGAGAGAAAAAATGAGAAGGTAATGAACAGAGAAAACTTTCCAAGATGGTATCTTTTTTTACAGGTAGTCTCCTCCAAATATTTCAACACAATTTCACCAACACTGGATAAACCGCTAACTGAAGGCAAGAGTAAGTCACCCAGGAAAAGTGCTGCGAGTCAGACATGACATGCCGTGATCAGCACCACTCTAATTTACCTCAACTATTCTGTTATGTTGGTATCAATAAGAAAAAGAGGTTTTGAACTTCCAATGTCCAAGCTGAGGAGAAGGATGCTAGTTCTCACATCACACGTGCTTTTCATCCTGCACAATGCCTGAGTTTCTATGTCAACAGCATACGCTCCAAATTAATCCACTTCTAGCACCTCCCTCTATCTCCTATGCTTTCTTTTACCTCCTTCACTATTAGTCCAAAACATAACCTGTTTCACCCTGGGTGTGACAAGCAGGTACAGTCTCCAAATTAAATAGAAAAGATGAGGAAGATGCTCAAAAACACAAGAGGACAAATACCAAAAAGTAAGCAACATGAGTAGAGATCAGGGTGGGCAAAGAAAGGTTGAGAAAGATGCAGAACAGAAGGAAAACTGCACCGACAAAGACAATCCAGCAACAGAGACAAGGAATCAAGAGGAGCTCTGGCTACAATGTACATACACACATGGCACAGCAGAGGAACAGATTCAAAGGAAGGGGATTCTCTTGAGGAAAAATTTCCATTTGCATTTATGCTCAGCATAATACTAACAAAGAACAAAGCCTCCAGGTTAGCCCCATTTGCTCTTGGGCACCCTTGATGCTCACAAAATAGCCTTCAACATACCTGTGGATTGCATCCACCAGCAGCACTGTGGCGCTTCATGAGTCTTCCCACCTCATCATCCCAGTCCCAGTCTTCATCTTCCTCTTCATCATCACCGTCATCATCACCATCACCTTCCTCAGTGTTAACTTCTTCACACACGCACGACTGGCAGTTCTCAGTGACCTCACCTTCTTTAACTGTTTCTGTGTCTTGCGTAAATTCACTTCAAACAAATACAGATGTTTATACAACTACAAATGATTGTTACAGTCATCGAATATTCAATACACTTATCCCAACAAATGATTTCACAAGGTTAGCTCTTCATGAGATGTTTCTCACTTCACCTATCTTTAAGCAAGCATATATTAGGATGTCATTGCTTTTAAAGTATGGACTACATTTACATCATCTTCATGAACACATCAGTGCTGCCTTCTAACTTGTTCTGCAGTTACTCATGTTTGGATCCCTCTGACTCCAATCGGATGAGCACACCAGATCAAGCCAGCTGGCCCCTTCACCAGAGATGAACCACTCTGCTTGCTGCCACTGCAGATTTCCACCTGACAAGGCATCACACAAAATCTCACTGGAGGCAGACAGCCAACCTGTTGGGAACTCAGGGCACCAGCACAACCTATATGAAAAAAAAGACCTAAAAAAGAACTTGTGGGAGAAATGAGCCCTTTTGACTTACTCATGTCTTCTTGTCTGTAGTTTGTCACGTTTTTCTGCCAGAAGTGTGTCCCAAAGCAGATTCTCTTTGGGCATTTGACATTTAATTAAATAAAGAGTAAACTGGAATGAAACTGGCTTGAACCCATAACACAAGACCATTCCTTATTCACTCCCCACTAAATATAAAAAGCTCTAGGATTTCAGTTCAACAGAAAACGTGCTTTAATTCCAAGACTAATCAAAGCTATTAGCTGTCCTAAGCAACTCACCATTCTCTTATACAGTTTCACATGGTCAGTTACAAACACCACCAAGGTGAAATTGCCTTGACCACCCGCAGAGTCTGCAGGTGGGTCTGCCCATTTTAGTGGCTAAGCAGAAATCACAAACAATTGAAAAAGAAAGGCAAGAGAGCACATGCAGCCTTTCCTCACACATGCTGTTTCAACTCAGGCAGCACACCCACCCTCCCCCGCAGTTTTCAGGCAGGCATAAAATCACAGAATCTTCGTGTTGGAATGGACCTTTTGAGCTCATCTAGTCCAACACCCTGCCATGAACAGGGACATCTTCAACCAGATCAGGTTGCTCAGAGCCCTGTCCAACCTGACCTTGAATGTTTCCAGGGATGGGACATCTATCACCTCTCTGGGCAACCTGTGCCAGTATTTCACCACCCTCATTGTACAAAATTTCTTCCTTAGATCTAGTCAAAATCTACCCTCTTTTAGTTTAAAACTATTACCCCTTCTTCTATCACTACAGGCCCTGCTAAAAAGTCTGTCCCCATCTTTCTTATAGGCCCCCTCTAAATACTGGAAGGCTGCAGTAAGGTCTCCACGGAGCCTTTTCTTCTCCAG
>NW_010516717.1:0-642 GCF_000687285.1 Phaethon lepturus
ATCCAGACTGCACTGAAACAGGGTGAAGCTCTGGAACACCTGCAGTACACTGATGACATCATCGTTTGGGGCACCACAGCAGAAGTTTTTCAAAAAGGAAAGCAAATAATTAAAATCCTTCTGAAAACTGTTTTTGCCATAAAGTAAGGTCAAAGGACCTGCACAGGAGATCCAGTTTTTAGGAATAAAATGTCAAGATGGACATTGTCAGATCCCAATGGATGTGATCAACAAATTAAGAGTATGTCCCCAATGACTAGCAGAATGGAAACACAAGCTTTTTTGGGCATTGTGGGTTTCTGGAGAATGCATATTCCCCAGTACAGTCTTATTGTAAGCCCTCTCTATCAAGTGACCCGGAAGGAGAACGATTTTAAATGGGACCCTGAGCAAGGACAAGCCTTCGAACAAATTGAACAGGAGATAGGTCATGCCGTAGCCCTCGGGCCAGTCCGGGCAGGACAAGATGTTAAAAATGTGCTCTACACGGCAGCCGGCCCTGCCTGGAGTCTCTGACAGAAAGCACCAGGAGAGACTTGGGGTCGACCCTTAGGGTTTTGGATTCGGGGATATAGGGGATCCGAGGGCTGCTGTACTCCAACTGACAAAGTTATATTGGCAGCATATGAAGGAGTTCGAGCT
>NW_010516717.1:1313-1796 GCF_000687285.1 Phaethon lepturus
AGGTGGATCAGGCTGCTAAGATTGAAGTGGCTCAGGTGGATCTGGACTGGCAACATAAGGGTGAATTATTTATAGCTTGGTGGGCCCATGACACCTCATGCCATCGGGGAAGAGTTGCAACATATCGATGGGCTCGTGATTGAGGGGTGGACTTGGCCATGGACACTAGTGCGCAGGTTCTCCGTGAATGTGAAAGATGTGCTTCAGTCAAGGAAGCCAAGTGGTTAAAGCCTCTGTGGTATGGAGGACGATGGTTGAAATATAAATATGGGGAGGCCTGGCAGATTGACTATATCACACTTCCACAAACCCCCCAAGGCAAGCGCCACGTGCTTACCATGGTGGAAGCATCCACCGATGGCTGGAAACATACCCTGTGCCCCATGCCTCCGCCCGGAACACTATCCTGGGCCTTGAAAAGCAAGTCTTATGGCGACATGGCACCCTAGAAAGAATCGAGTCAAACAACAGGACTCATTTTTG
>NW_010516717.1:2042-14432 GCF_000687285.1 Phaethon lepturus
GATAAATAGGCTGGGGAAGGCAGTCTGGGTCACTCCTGCCTCAGGCAAAGGCAAACCCATTCGTGGGATTACTTTTGCCCAGGGACCTGGGTGCACTTGGTGGGTGATGCGGAAGGAAGAGGAAGTCTGATGTGTACCTGAAGGAGAATTGATTTTGGGTCAAAATAGCCAATGATTTGAACTATACTATGTTAATTATTACATAATACTGTATGTTACAACTTCTATGTTTGCTGTATGCCTTTTGAACAGTATTACAGTAAGAGTCACACAGAATAATGAGGAATGAACTTTAATGAAACCGAGCCAAGTGCAGTGGTGATGGAACCAGAACTGGCTTCAGCATCTTGCGGCCAGCGACTTTGAGATCGATGTCTCAACCCACAGACCGTGGGCGTGGGCCGCCCCAGATACACCGGCTACAAGATCCAGATGTAGCATGCAAGAGTCCAGCACCACACACCATCTCCCCTGCCCTGAGAGACTGTTATGACGAATGGAGCCCAAAGTCATGGAGCAAATGAACTCAACAGACATTTTACAGGGATGGCCCATAGACTAAGGGAATGGTATCTGTATGTGTATATATCAAAAGACAGGAAAAGTGACTATGATTAATTAGCATGTATTGGAAAGTGTAGAACCTGGGCATGATGTAGATGGTTGAGAATAAGGGGTGGATACTGTCCTGGTTTCATCTGGGATAGAGTTAATTTTCTTCCTAATAGCTGGTATAGTGCTATGTTTTGGATTTAGTATGAGAATAATATTCGTGTAACACTGATGTTTTTAGTTGTTGCTAAGTAGTTGTAGTGCTTTTACTCAGGCAAGGACTTTTCAGCTTCCCATGCTCTTCCAGCGAGGAGGTGCACAAGAAGCTGGGAGGGGGCACAGCCAGGACAGCTGACCCAAACTGGCCAAAGAGGTATTCCCTGCTATATAACGTCATGCTCAGTATATAAACTGGAGTTGGCTGGGGGCAGGAATCACTGCTTGGGGATGGGCTATCAGTCACTGCGTGGTGAGCTGTTTTTGCATTGTGCATCACTTGGTTTTATATATTCCTTTATCAGTAACATTATTATTATTATTTCCTCTTTCTTTGCTGTCCTATTAATCTGTTTTTATCTCAAACCATGAGGATTTTTTTCTGATTCTCTCCCCCATCCTACCTGGGGAGGGGGTGGTGAGGAAGTGTCTGTGTGGTGCTTAGTTGGCGACTGGGGCTTAAACCACGGGTAAAAAATGTATAAAATACCTGTTTCAGTACTTGTAGAAAGCACCTTTAGTAAAAATGTGCTCGTACAGAATTTAGAGCATATTCTTCATGTAGAACCAGGATTTAAAGATAAACTTTTTATGTTGATTTGGTGTGAATAGTTATCTTTGCAGCATCGCTTTCCTTGCTACTAAAACACCCTGTGCATGTACTTTCAAGGGGAATTTTCCTATATTTTGTTTCCATTTCTGCTAGTCAAAAGTAACTACGTGCTGATTTCTGGGAGTTCTGTGTTTTTGCACAGATGTTAGTAAATTTGTCCTTAAGGGTCAGCATTGGTGGCAGAAACAACTAAGATCTGGTATTTAATATGATTTAGTGTTCTTTCAGTTTAGTTATCTGACTTTAGAAAAGGTAGTAACTTTTTAAGTAAAATTTTGGGAAAACTACTTTTTCTTGTGGAAATGTTGTAAGTTGTTTTCTTTAGTAGAACTGATTTTCCTTGCTAGAGCTAACAAATGCCACTAAGTGTTTTTGTGAATCCATATTTTGCTGTGAGCTTTAATAGATTATCATCTTCTGATCTTATTTATGTAATCTATAGTAGTGTTTTATAGTGAGACTAAACAACACTTAAGAGTATAACTTCAAAATTCAGTGTTCTTTACCAAATATTTTTAAATACAAGTCTTAAAAGATTATACAAATACTATTATTTGTTTTTATAGGGAAAAAGTTTGCAGAAAGATCTGCTAATCCAAACACAATTAAGGATATTGATCAGGAACAGATAAAAATGTTGTTCTCAGCAGACACATGAAGAAAAATAGCCCTCTAATTAAAAAAAATGCCAGAAATGGTTTCTCAAAAAATTAGTCAGATAGCATTTTGCCCTATAGGGTTATAGCCATTCTGCAGTAGTATTCTGTTTGCAGGTTATTTTGCTGTACAGCTACTCTGAGTAACTTGCAAATACTGAATTTCTTAATTTAGGAAATGACCTTGAGGTAGGCTAAGTACATATATTCCTTTGGAAATAATATGCAAGTTCCGTAATTTGCTCTGCTGATGTTATCAAAGTTATCTTAATTTCCTTTAGGAAACCTTTTTGTTCTGCAGAACAAACTTGTTTTTCTTTGAAAACGAGAAATGTTATTTGGATGCAAAAAATACTGTGTGAGTTTTCTGCATTTGTGAAGTATGAATGGCTAACCTTAAAGCATTAAACTATAAGGGAATCAATGATTTCAAGAACAGTTGTAGATTTCCTATATAGTTCTAGGTTTTGGGATCAGTTACCTTGATAGAATTTTTACCCAAACTAAAGACAGTTGTCTTTAGTCTGCAATTGTCTGCAATAGTAGTCTGCAATAATTACAACTATTCTCAAGTTAAAGATCTGGTTTTTAGAACTCATTCTCTTTTTAGTATTTTGTTAGTCCAGGTGCCTGATTGTAGTTTCTTCCTGCCAGCAGATGGAGATAATAGTTGACACATTTTGTTGTCATTCCCAGCGTAAATGGGTCTTGCTGGTTCCCAGAGCACCATACCATTGACAGCTGAGAGGAAGCCATGAGCCATGAAGAAAATGGAGTGTTGGTAGGCCCCGAACTTTTGAGGTCATTTAGTAATGTGCCGAGAGGCTTTGGCCATAAAAACAATATTCAGAATTTTCACAATTACCTGATGGTATTGGAGATTTGTCAAAACCATTTTTAATCTTTCTGTGGTGAGTGGATGAGATGCTTTAGAAAAAGGTAGAAAAAAAAATTTCTGTAATAGATAATGAATATTCTTTCTTATTCCACCCTTTGTTAGTTCTTCCAGACTTTTTATCAGTCTTAATATTTATCGTCCTTAATGCTGTCTTAGGAAGTTCTCTTCATTTCTGCAGTGACACTTAAAATACTGGGGCAAGTAGTACTGCGCTTACTTTTTCTCTTACAGAATCATGATGTCTTTTTGGCTCTTTCAGCCACAGATGCATGTGATGTGTGCATATCAAAATAATTTTCTTGATCTGATAGCTATTTTAGAATCACGTAGTATGGGTTTATAATGCTTTTTTTTGTCTTGATGTGTGTTAACTCACATCTAACAATCTTGAATTTTCTTCACTGTCTTGTTAACTATGCATACAGATACTTTTTAAGTCCCCTTGAAGTTTCTCATAACCTCATTCTATTCTTGTTAATATAAACAATGTTGCCCTCTGTATTCCCCCCCCCCTTCTCCAAATCACAAATTTTATATTGAATAGTGTCTACAAAAGGAGACTGTGAACCTAGTACTTAACCGGATACAAATCTTCCGTTCACCTCTGCTCTTTTAATTCATCTTTTCAGATTTTGATTTGTGAAACTACTTTTCATCATCCTGTAACCTCTTTATATCCCTTAATACAATCTTCAGCAACACCTTATGCCTTTTTATACATTATTGTAATAAATCCTTTCAAGTCTTTCAAAATATTAGGAGAATGCAATTTGTGTAAACTCTTGGTGCTTCACATGGCTAAACAGTTTTATTTTAAGGTGATTTCAGGATGATAAACAGTCCTCTGGATGTGCTTTGGAATCCTTTTTGTATAGACCTATTGATTGCCTTTTCTCTGTCTTGGCCACTACCATTTATAATACGGTGCTAGTGAATATATGCAGATTGTTCATGTTAATGTTCTTTACAAACACTTAGATGTGAAGCTTGGTGGGCCAGTGACAGTACTTACTGACGAATTTCCTCCAGTTCTTCCATCGTTTTCGCTTCTTAGTCTAACTCATATTTAGTATAATAAAAAAGACTTTAGGATAGGAATCTTCATGCAGAGCTCTAAAGCAATGACTTAGTACAAAGAAAGTGCTTGTTTTTCTTATTTGCTTCATTCCTTCTCCCTTTCCTTTTGGGTTATCTAGTAGGTCTGATTAATTTTTTAAGTTTTCTGCTTGTGGTACAGCTGAGAAGTCAGAACACACAGACACATACAGACACGTGTGTAGGTTTTACTACACTTTTTTTTTTTCTGCTTGCTGTAGCATATCTTAATTGACTTTATAAGGTCAAGTTTCTCTTTTTGCTCATGCTACATTCTCAGGTTTTTGCAGTTCAGCCATTGACTGGTGGGGTTTTTTTGTTTAGTTTTTGTTTTTAATTGAGAGTTTTTTGTTCAGCCTTGTACACTTCTATATGTCATTGCTTTCATTGGACCTTTATGGATTTTTATGGCCTTTACTTTAGGGCTGTGTCTTTGTGGCTAGCTATATATTTTCATTGCATTCTCACTATTTAAAGATAGTGACACATCCCTTTTTGGTCCCTTCTGCTTTTGGATGTTGGATCTCATGATAATGTTGTCCTTTGTGATTTCACTGTTGCCAATTCTAAATTAACTTCTGTCTACAAATTAAGAATATCCTCTTCTTGTGAGTTGTAGCTTTCAAAGCATTAATTGCTTTTGAGAAACTATTTGTCTAAAGATTGTTTTGTTCTGCCATTCAAGGGATGTTTTCCTCTCAAATATAAAAGTAATGTACTTGATGAGGGGAAAAAAAAAAAATAATCCAGATTCAGTATTTGGCTATCAATGACACTGTTTTAATGAGTAATGGGTAACTTCTGTCCTAAAAGGAAATTCCACTGAAGTGTCTTAAACTGGCGTATACAAACCAATTGCAAATTGCGAAAGTCCAAATAGAAAAACATCACCAAGAACAACTGAGTCTGACGTGCTTATCCCTCAGACTTCCATCTCTGCAAATCTGCAACATTAGAAACAAAGCATGATTCGTGATATAAAGAATACTATTATCTACTCAACACAGTTGAAGAGTTACTCGTCTTTCCTTCTGTCTGCTTTTCTTGCATGATTTGGAAATAAATCTCTCCTAGTTCAGCTTTTTTAGAGGAAGAATTTTTCTTAACATCACAATATTGAGAATCTATTTCTTATTTGCTTCTAGCTCAGCTTAAAGACAGACAATTAGTGGCACTTTTTATGTGAAGAATCATATTTGATATTACAGCAATGATTGTCTTTCTGAAGTAATTCCCTACTTGGTGCTGAAAGTAATAATCAGTTCATCTTTATTTGCATATAGTATTGCAGCCTTTCTACTTTGTCTAGACATTGCCTGGAAGTAGGTTCCTGTTATATTGCCTTTTACACAGGCTGTCTGATCTGCAGAAAGATTCAGAAGTTTTTGGCCTTGGAATAGCTGAATACCATGTATGACCATCCTAGAATAAGAAAGAAAAAAAAAAAAATCAATCTGTATAGGTTTAAATTCAGTCTCACTGGCTGAAATATTTACATTCTTAGATGTCCACTAAAACAATCCTACTAAAATATGTGGCTGAGAGTTGGGGTTCTGGTGGTGGTTGGGGTTTTTTGTTTTTGTTTTGTTCTTCCTATGTAGTCAAGCAAGAGGGGCAAATCTTTTGAGGGCCTTCAAACAGACAGTGTGTCACTTAATACTTTCAAACTCCATCTCTGGAGGTCTTCAAAATCTCCTTTCTTTTTACCTAGCTAGTAAATTTAGGAAAATACATTATGATGACAGTTACGTTTAGGAAAGCTTGCCTTGGTGCAAGCAAAAGGCTTTCAAAATCTGTCTAAAGAGAAATACATTTTGGTTATATGTAGAAATTAAATCTGTAGAAATATGTGCTGTGTGGGGCTGCTTAAGTTACGACTTTCACAATTCATGTAAACATATTGGTGCTAGAACATCTTTAGTGAGTGGTGCATATAATCACTTACGGTGCAAATTTGTCTCTGTTAGGTGTCAAGACATTGTTTTGAGGACTCATGCTTATGGATTGGCAGTCTGGCAGAGGAGGAAATACTTTCCACTTCTTAATTTTCTTGAAAATTGTAACTAAACCAGAATACCTTTTCAGGACTAATATTGTGCTCAGCTGTTTTGTCAAATAACAAGTTGCACATAAGTCTTGGTCATATATAATTTCAGGGAAGTACAAACTGTTCTTTAAAAAAAAAATTGTTTTGTGGCTTTTTCAGATTAATATATTGTCTACGTCTGCTGTCAGGGTGAAGGTTTGCTTTCTAAGCTGTACAGGTGAATATCTCAAAGATAGAAAATTAATGCAGAATATTTCTCTTTAAAAATCAAAGTTGTTATTTTAAATGAGTAGGTAGTAGCTGCACGTCAAATGGTGAAGTCTACCTACTGCCAACTAATTGTTTGTTCCCCTTTTTTTCTTTTTCTTCATTGTAGTCTGCGGTTAGCTTTACTAAATGAAGCAAAGGAGGTGCGAGCAGCAGGATTGCGAGCCCTCCGCTATCTCATTAGAGACTCCAGTATTCTCCAGAAGGTGCTGAAGTTGAAAGTGGATTACTTGATAGCCAGGTAATTTTCCCTTCCTTCCTTCTTGTAAATTGTACAGTTCTAAATCACTTTTTTTTTCATGGTTAAAATGGGTGAGAAAAGGTTTTTTCATATCCTCTTACATTCTTGATATGTAGCTTTATAAAGGTAATTTTTCTTCAATATGAATAATGCCCTCCTTTAAAAATAGAGGGGTAATACATCATACCAGCTAATCCAAATAAAATGCTGTCCTAATATATATGATATACTATGAGTAATTAAAAAATTAGACCAATTATAGAGGTTTTTAATTTATGATTAGTGGCATTTACGATTCAATCTGTGGTGTTATTAGGAGGCTGAAACCTCGGTAATTTTCATGTCTGAAGTTTGTTTTATGGTAGTTGTTCTGATTCTTTGTATTATCATAGTGCTTCAGAGCCTCTAGTACAAAGTCAGGGGAAAAAAGTAGTTCATGCCCAAGAATTTGTCATCTAAGTATAACTCACGACACAACAGAAGAATACCAAAAGGCAAACTAATAATGAGATAATAAGATCAGTATCATGAGTAGATGTAAATTTTATAATTTCTAGTACTTCCTTTGTTAAAATTTTGTTGGGTTTAATATATTGATATATGTGTGTGTTTCTGTTTATAAATATACACACATAGTAAATTTTAGTGTGCTGTTTAATTTTGTTGGAGCAAAAGGATTTTTCAGATCTGAGAAGACACAAAAAAACTTGATGTGAAACATTACAAATACTTTTAGTTTCTTTTGAAATGACAAATGCAGCTAGCTCAGAAAATATTTGTTGAAGCCATTATGCCTTTTCACTGTATATTTGAGAATGTTCTAGTGATTTAATTATAGTGAAGGTAATTGGAAAAAATATAAAATGAAGCTAAGTGACCAATCATAATGAGTATGCTTGCTGAAAGGCGGAATTTTTAAACAGTCATAATATTCTTCTGTTTATTCAATTGGATAAATATTAATGCAAGATGTTAACACTAACTTTCACCTTGACTGTTATAAACAAAATGTGTTTTTTTTAACTTCTTTTAGGTGTATTGACATACAGCAGAGTAATGAAGTAGAAAGAACACAAGCACTTCGATTAGTCAGAAAGGTAAAATCTAACTATATATGGTCTTATCAGCTATGCCAGTCAGCTGTGCTGACTTCAAGTTTTCTCCATCAGCAGTTTTTTTTCCCCACACAGTCTCTAATACCTTACCTTACTTTATCATGTGAGAAGAAATTATAGCTGATAATTCAAAAGAGAGGAAGGGTAGTGCTGAGCCTTGTTTTGATTTTAATCTCTTACCACTGAGAATCTTGAGTGGGCTAGAAAAATTCTGCTCATTTTCCTTTGATAGAGATCAAACTGGACAAGATTAGGGGGGAAAAAAGTTATCAAATGATGAATGCAAGGGTATAAGAACTATATTATTATGTTTCATCTAATGATTTAACTTTATTGTATAGTGTGTTTAAGCATCTGTAAATCAAGGATGGGAGATTTTCTGCCATTTGAGAAATGAGGCAAACTGCCATCGCTGGAATAATCTTCTTATAAGCCTTATTGCTTTATCCATAGAGGTTGATGCTGTCTGTAGTTCTTTTCTCAGATACACAATAAGATGTAGTTAGTCTGTGGTGGTTACTATCCTGTGTACCCATGGACGTGAGATGTTTGAAGCTGTGGTAGTTACATTTTTCAAGTTCATCCTAGAGAAATTGGCATATACAGCTACTGAAGCTATTTTTTTTCAGGCAGTATATTACTCTCCCTTTGTATTGGACTTTGCTATTCTTTATCTTGCTTACGTACTTCTACTGAGCATCTTAGGAAAAACTACCAAAGACTTAAGTAAGGTTTTGAAGTAGTTGGAAGAATTGTTCCCCAGGAGCACTGTGTGTGTTTAATCCGTTATGTGTGTATTTTTATATATATATTTAGGTTGAAAATATGGAAACTTGACATGCAATTTCTTTTCTTAAGATGAGCTCACTTGGTTTGTTACAGAAGAGACAATATGCTTGATTAACAATTGTGCCAAAAAGAGTTTTAAAGTTTAAACACCCACCCCATCCAAACAAAAAACACAACCATAAAGGAATGGATCCTTGAGGAAGTCAATATTTATAAAAGTTCTTTGCTAATCTGGTTTAAAAGAGAGCTTTGGTGTAGGGCCAGAATAACTTAAATCAGGAGATAGAATGGAAACATATTTATAGTGAATTGGTTTTATTTGGGTCAGAAATTTGTCCTCATATTCCTGGGCTTTCTTGAGCATTTCCTAGTTGAGCAAAGACTTCTGTCTTGCTTGAAAGAAACAAGAGGAAGCAAGAGAAATAAATCCATTAGTTTGACTTAACATTTATCTTTCAGGATTTTTTTTTTTATGCTGTACATGAGATGTACATGCATGGAATGTACATGCTGTAAAGGGATGCTGATGATTCTCCAATGCTGAGAACTATGTTGATGAATGATGTTTCCTAACATCTTTTGCTACCTAGAACATCCTTGTTTCTTAAAAGATGATGTCAGACAAACAAAAAGCCACCCAACCTGGCTACAAGTAAAGTTAACACCTTTTTCATATCCTGTCTGGGCTGCAGCAGTTAAGCATGCATTGGCACAGAGCAGTCAATACTTGAGAAACTCTGTCTCACAAAGGATACTGTGACACGTCCTGAATGACACCTTCCGTATTTTCACAATGTCTTTTTATTACCCTGCTCTTGTCCTTTTCCCATCTTTCCTTATCTCCTGCAAGATCTCAGACTCAGTAGTTTGATACCAGGATTCCTAAAAGATTATATGAAAGTCTTAGGAGAGGAGAATGAATGGCAAATATAACAATCAGATTTAATTAATTTGTGCAGGAAATAATTTACTATGAGCTGTGGGAGAGCTCAACTGGGTTCCACCAGCATCTCAGGACTATTGTTTTCTGTTCCAAAGTATGGATGCAGTTCTTTAACCTCATCTTTGATAGCAAAAATGCCCATGTAAGAATAGCATAGATGTAAGACTTGAAAACATTCTCTCACTTTCTTCTCTTTGTTTTCATAGAGTAGAAGAAAAAAATGTAAAATATTAATCCTGTTTTATGAATTTGTAAAAGGCACTTAATGATAAACTTGTTTAAAAAACAGTGCAGGTTAAAGTAGTGTAGGAAGAGAAAAGAAAAACAACTTGAAACTTTTTAAACTTGGTTTCTGAATTTTGAAGACTTAGAGAGTGCTCATATTCTCTTTTGACTGTACTCTATGGGGCAGTGTTTAGTACTGTCACCTCTACATATCCTAGTAAGAGCTTTGTAATTTAGCAGTGTTGTCTTTAGCACCGCTTCAGAAAGTGTTCCTCCCTCTAATAGGATTCATCCTGCTCATTTTTCAATAAGTTAATACGCAGAAAGTTTTATCTTCAAAGCAGAAGTCAGGGTGAGATATAATATGAACCACCTTTTTTCTTCCTCTTTTTAAAGGAATCTTTAAAGACCAAATTCACAGTCTTTTTATTACTTATTTCACTGCAGCTGCTTGTAAGTAGCCTTGCATCACCTGTCCTTGGTCTTTAGAATTGCATTTAAATATGTAGAGCAGAATGAAAGCAAATAGATTGTATTTATTATTTGTATTTATTCTACTAAAATACTTGGAATTGAATATTAAAAGAAAGATATCTTTCCTTCTCATGTCGTAAAACCAAAGAAAACAACGAAGCAAAACAGCCTTAAGAGGCTGCTTGTGTCCTCACGCTTAAGTACATGTCAATGCCAGTAGAAAAAAAGTTATAATTTTGTAGAGTGGATTGGTACACCCATTCTATTGCTAATTCTTGTTACTTCATGCCATTGTAAAAATGAAAGACTGTGTGGGTGGGGAACAGTTTGGGTTTTATTTAGAGTCCTATCTTAAAGCTTCCTGTTTTGTGGATGACAATATTATGTATGACAAGAAGTTTCTCAAAAACATGTCTTAAAAATAAACTTGTTAAAGCGTTCAAATATATTTGTCATAATGGTTGACCTCTCATTTTAGTATTCTCTGCAAGGGGGGGGGGGGGGGAAGTAATCCTCTTTGAACAAATACCTGTAAGACATGTAAGGGAGCTGTAAAATTAATATAGGACAAAACAATTTTGGAAAAATAACGGAGATAAGCCTGCTTTTGTTGGAAACAAAAGGGATATTAAATTAAACCTTGGTTAGTCATTCTTCAATTAAAAAATAAAAACAATTTGAGGCAGAATAGAAGAACAGATTTTAACAGCCAATGCTCCTTTACACTACTGAAGAGCTCCTGTGCCCAGGAAATCCTCAGCTGCTAGCTTAGGACAAGCCAAATTGATACCAAATTAAGGAGCAAGACCCTGTGCACACATTAAAGGTAAAAAACCCTACTCCACTCCCCAAATGAGACTTTGACTACAAAGGCTGAGTAGCTCTCTAGTCACATTTTCTCATAGTTTGCTAAAATTAAATATACATATCCTGTATACTATGGAACATGAATATCACTAAAGTTAAACAGATGTATTACCAAATAAAATAGGTTTTTTGTCTGACTGCTTAAAAAGGGAACAACATAATTTGTTATAGCCCACTCAACCATGTCACATTTTTTCTACTAATAAATAAAATTGAGATGTTAAAAAACGCTCAATATCCACTAAACATCTGAAAACTTTTAAGTTTGAACACATTTAAAGTGTGTGTGGTTTTTGTGACATATAGCTATATAACTTATGATGAAGTTGTTACGCTGCAGTTTTAGGAAGATCGGGTACTATACAAGAGGATATTAGGGGTGTTGCTGATGGTTGCCTTCCAAATACTACATCAGCTTCTTTTGTTGACTGTCCTTTTTTGTAGTCTGCAGCAGTCTAAGGATCTCGCTACAAAACAAGGGAGTTTAGTCTTGGCTAATTAAAAAGTTGAATAGGTATTGAAGATGCAATACAAATGGTGCAATACGAATGAATCTTCTAGAAGAGTTTGTGATCTACTTCGTGTTATTGGATAATGTTCTCTGTTGATAAAGAGATTCTTGGAAAAAAACTGAAGAAGGTAGCAGTAGTTCTCTCTGCAACAGTCAGGGATTTTTACCCTTTCTTATTATAAGAAAATAATATAAAAATAAAAAAGTGAAGCAGGAAGAGAATGGTAAATTGATGAATGAAGAATTTCAAGAAAAGAAGAAAGCGTTTTGAGGATTTGCAGGATACAACCAAGTAATATATAGAGTGATCTGGTAGTATCTAGGAAATGAAATGCTAGTGAATCTATGAGTATATTTAGAGAAACATTATGAAGAAACCAGAGGGCTTTTTCTTTCATTTTTGGCAGATGATCACTGTGAATGCTTCATTGTTCCCCAGTTCTATTACTAATTCTTTGATAGCAGTTGGAAGCGATGGTCTTCAAGAAAGAGACAGAATGGTTCGAGCGTGTATAGCCATTATCTGTGAACTAGGTAAGATAACCAAAAGCTAATTAAGAAAAAATTTTGATGTAGTTGTCATCAGTCTTCTAAGAGTTTCTCTTCTCAGGGTTCATATTAAATAGATATTCAAATAATTAAGAGTATTTGTTTAGTAACTAATGAATCAGGTGTTAAATGTTCTTAATGTCCATTTCATATATTTTAGTCATTAGTTTGATATAAAACAAAATCACTTTAACTTAAAATCAAAATCTCTTAAGTACCTGAATATTTCAGGTACCATACTTTCCTTTAAGACTTGCCAATTTTTGTGTTGCCTTAAAAATGGTTCCCTGCTGCAGTTGATGTTTCTAAAACTAATGGATTGGAAGTAGGGA
>NW_010516717.1:14469-18243 GCF_000687285.1 Phaethon lepturus
AGAGAATTACAAAGCATTTTCCTTTAAAAAATTTTTTTCAGTGGGTATTGTGGTTAGCTGGCTTCTGGAAGTCAGTATTTGTGTCCATGTAAAGGCTATCTGGACAATGATTTATACTAACTCCCTATACTTGTATGTGGGTGCTGATTTTTAAAGTTTTTTTCAGTTTCAATCAATGAGAAATAACTTCAGCAACGTTTTCAAGATACAAACTTCTGTTTTAAAGAACTAAACAATCTGTTACTCATTTATATTCTAGTATAAATATTTTATCCATGTTAGTCCAGTGAAGCACAAAACCTTTCTCCAGGGAAATCCAGACAGTACTGTATGGAAACTTGGTTGGAAATAAGCTGGGAAGTTGCTGCACAATGGTGACTGACTGACCAGTATTTTTGTTGATGATAAATTAATCAAAAAATCTCAATTTATTGCTGATGTCAGTCATTAAAAGCTTTGTTGTGTGCCTCAGCAGTGTTCAGGACAAAAAAGATATATGTACTAAACAGATGACAAGTTTGTAGTATTGGAAGTCATGAAATGTTTTCTTTTCTATCACTGGCTGAAGTGATGTGTTTTTCTTTATTTAGCACTTCAGAATCCCGAGGTGGTGGCTCTTCGGGGTGGTTTAAGTACCATCTTGAAAAATGTGATTGATTGTCACCTAAGTCGAATAAATGAGGCTTTGATAACTACAGTTTTGCACCTCATTAATCATCCAAAGACCCGACAGTATGTGCGAGCAGATGTAGAGTTAGAGGTGGGTTCAGTTTTACTCATTTAGTGACAGAAGTTAAACACTGTATTACTAATTAAAATGTTTAATTTTCACTTCAGATTTCACCCTCTGTATTAGTGCAAAATGTTTAAATGTAACATTTTAGGCTAAGAGATTAATAAATAACATGACAGATTGTAGTGGGACTGAGGAAAGGGTAAGACCTGTTAACTATTCTCATGTGAAAGTAATGCATGTCTTTCTTCTGTTTAGCGAATTTTAGCTCCTTACACAGATTTTCACTACAGGCATAATCCAGACACAGCAGAAGGACAGCTCAAGTAAGTGTTAGTGCTGCTACTTATGCTACCAGTTGTCTTCATGGTACTGGAATTAAACTATTTTTCTTTCCAAAGTGACAAATTAAAGCTGTTAGCTAATATTAAACTATTTGAAGTTGAATATAACAGGTTAGAATGCAACTTCCTAAAATATTGTTAAACTTTTCAGATTTAAAAGGGAAAATTAGTTTTACCCTTCTTCCCTTCCCACCATTATATTTCTTTTACTTAAAAAAATCATCACAATTGTCATTTTTTACTTCAGGTATGGGTTTCTTTTTTTTATCTAGCTTTAAACATCCACAATGAGGAGTTTGCATTTGAGCTAGTTTTATGTTTGATGGTTGTATGGTCAGGCTCAGAAATGGAAACAAGAGGTTCCAACTTCATATCAGGGAAAAATAAAAATTCTTCTGAGTCAAGTGGACTGAGTCAAGTGAACAGGCTGTCCAGAAAGGTCCTGCAGCCTTCATCCTTGAGAGTTTCTAAGACCCAACTGGATATAAGCCCTGCAGATAACCTGGTCTGATCTCAGAGCTGACAATTTCTTTGTGCAGGAGTTTGGACTAGAGACCTCCCGAGATTGCTTCCAACTTGAATTATTCAGTTGGGGGGCATGTGTGGTTTTCTTATTTTTTATTATCAAATGGCAATAGACGTTTAGGTCTGCATAACTGAATATGTGTCCAAGTGGCCCCTGCTGTAGTCTTACTGTCAGTGGAAGCTTCAGAGTGAATCATCTGACCAAATATAGGTGTTTACTTTTTATGTGATCCTCCTACCATGGAACCTCCACTGAAAAAGGAAAAGTAACAATACTTAAAAAATTCCAATCTCCATGTGTGTACACACATTGCATACATGTATACACATTATATATATATATATATGTACGTAACAGATTTTTCTTACTCTGGATTTTGTCCCCCATCTAAAATTTCAGTTAACTACGTTTTACTTGTTATGTTAGTAACACTGTTTGTTTTATCATAATTAACTGTGTATTGTGACATTTGTTATTTTAATGACAGAGAAGACAGAGAAGCACGGTTCCTAGCTAGTAAAATGGGAATAGTGGCAGCATTTCGATCATGGGCAGGTAAGATTTTTTTTGTTTGTTTGAAGTTGGATGATTGGAAGGGGAATTTTACTTTCTAGTGTAAAAGAGTGGTTTATTTAAGCACAGAATCTGTCTCTCTTGATCTGTCTAACTTCTATCAATACCTTCCTACAATGGTACTAAGATGTGTTTTGATATTGTTCAATTTGAGGACTCATACATAGTTTTCCTTGACTAACTACTGACAAGACACAGCTGCTTTTTTTTTTTTTTTTAAAGAATGCCATCTAAGTTTTGCCTTAATGGTGGTACTTTACATTTGATGGGTAAGAGGATATTGAAAATAGCATCATATCATAAGAATTTCCCTTTGAGATTGTTCTGCCATTGTAAATAAGAAATCTATTTGCCTATGCAAAGAGATATCAACAGAATAGTTTCATTAGCACCTGCTTTTACCAAGTGCTACAGTTGAAGATAAATTGCAGTATGGACATAGTTCTGGATTTTTCATGTAGAAGACATTTCTAAATTTAAAAAGTAGGTTTTTGAATTTTTCTAAATCATTCCTCTGCAGTATTACAATATCTAACATGAAGATATTGCCTCAGGGACTGCTTGTTCTTTTAGTCAAGACAGTCAACTAAATCAGTTGATATGACCATTTACCAAAATTTTGGTGAGGATTTTTACAGGCTGTACTTAGGAAAGATTCAGACTGTATAGAAAGGCTTTTGCTTTGTAAGACTATTTGCTTTATTTTTTTACTGTTCTGAAAATGATCAGTAAGCTTAACTTAACATCCAGGTATCCTTCAAAAGTTTCTCACTTATTTGGGGAAGAAGCTTGGGAAGTTTGTGACAACTTTGGAACTTCTGAGAAGCAGTTTCTGATAGGAGAGTTGCTGCATCTTCCTTAACTGAGACATTTAGAACGAATAGCATAAGCCTGAAAAGTTCAAGTGACTGAAGAAACAACTGTCTTGGAATATATTACTTGCCGTGGTACTTTCACTGTTATATGTTCCTCCTTTTTGTTTTTATGTTGGAGATTAACACCTCAACAGTTTTTAGTACAAAAATGTCCTTACGCTGTCAGTCTTCCCAAAGGACGTGTAGCAAAACCAGGCTTGAGGGTGGTTTTGGTTTTGTGTGTTCTGTTATGGCTTTTCGGGTGTTTTTTGTTTGTTTGTTGTTTTGTTTTTTCTTTCCTGTTTGTACGGTCTGCTTTGTTCTACTGCTCTGCTTTCCTTATTCTCCAGATTGGGTTATTCTTTAGTGCTAATTACTGTGTCCTTTTATCGTCATGTGTGATCATGTCCTTAGAGTTGGAATTGGGGGATGCAGCAATGACTGCATGCACCCAAATCTGTTCCTGCATTGCAATTGGGATTTGGCCATGTATTGAGTTTGCGTGGCAAGGTTTTGGTAGTGAGGGGGTCTACAGGGGTGGCTTCTGTGAGAAGCTGCTAGAAGCTTCCCCAATGTCCAGTAGAGCCAGTGCCAGCTGGCTCCAAGATGGACCCACTGCTGACCGAAGCTGAGCCAACCACCGATGGTGGTAGTGCCTCTGGGATAACATACTTAAGAAGGGGGGAAAAAAAACCTGCTGCACAACAGCAGCTTGGAGAGAGGAGTGAGAATATGTGAAAGAAA
>NW_010516718.1:0-5834 GCF_000687285.1 Phaethon lepturus
TCATTTAATTTAATTTCATTTCATTTTTTAACAGGACAAATATTTTCTTCCTGCAGCCCAAAGGATTGCCTTGCACACCCCCTAGGGTGCATGCACCCCACTTTGGTGTCCACTGAGCTAGAGAACCAAGACACCTTTGATAATAATGGACAAATGAGTAGTATGAGTCAAAGTTTAAATTAGCTTCTCTTTTCCCCATATTGCATTTTCTTCAACCATCCTATGAAGTTTACAATTGATCTTCTGGTTCTCTGGAACTACTGCAATATTTAATTACATCATTCACTTGGGTAAACAGAACTGTTTTCTGATGCTGCCAAGTAGCTCTAGACTGTCAGAAATGCTATAAATTAAGAATAGCCTTTTCTTACTTTTAAAAGGAGAAGTGATATATCTTGAGGCCTACCACATAATATTTGGTTCCTGTTACTACTATTACTTTAGGACAAAGGTAAAAGGATACAATAAAAAAATTAAGATAGATGAGAAAAACTAAATATATAGCTATTTTTATTACTGATAACAATCGATTTGCAAGAGTTTCCTCATGTCCTCTAACAGAGGAACTTCAAAGCAGACTCAGTGAGAAGAAGGGGAAGGACTGGGACAGAAAATATCCTTTTCCCATTTCTATTTTAAACTGTTTTAATAACTCAAATTGCATTGATTTTATTTGCACTGTTATTTGGGTAGAGATGAGCCTGTTCACCCCTACCACCACTGTAAAATTTAGTTGCATAGGTTCTTTCATATTCCCTTCTTTTGTAGGAAAAAACTTATCCAATGCATGTAGTACAAATTTAGATTCTGATGGAAGTTCAAGTAACATGTTGATGACCAGTTCTGTTTTGACCAGTTTCTGTTTTTCTTTTCATATTTTAGTTCATCTAAAATATCACAGAATCACAGAATCACAGAATCACTAGGTTGGAAAGGACCTTCAAGATCATCAAGTCCAACCATTAATCCAGCGCCACCATGTCCCCTAAACCATGTCCTGAAGCACCACATCCACATGTTTTTTGAACACTTCCAGAGATGGAGACTCCACCACCTCCCTGGGCAGCCTGTTCCAATGCCTGACCACCCTCTCAGTGAAGAAATTTTTCCTAATATCCAATCTAAACCTCCCCTGGCGCAACTTGAGGCCATTTCCTCTTGTCCTATCACTAGTTACTTGGGAGAAGAGGCCAACACCCTCGTCGCCACAACCCCCTTTCAGGTAGTTGTAGAGAGCGATAAGGTCTCCCTTCAGCCTCCTCTTCTCCAGACTGAACAACCCCAGTTCCCTCAGCCGCTCCTCATAAGACTTGTGCTCCAGCCCCCTCACCAGCTTCGTTGCCCTTCTCTGGACACGCTCCAGCACCTCAACATCCTTCAAGCCAATTCATTCTCTTTGAATTCTAGCTACTGTTATTAAAATACCAGTCTACTGTTTTTCTTAGCATACAAATAAACTGAGCAAGCTGTATGTATTTAGATGGCTAATTTTTAAATGTAGAGTAGGACTAGGGAGGCAAATACAGAGGAGCAATAAAGAAATCAGTTGAGCCATAAGCAATAAGAAAACTATAGTGCATTGTGCTTCACAGAACAAATTCAGGACAGCTTATAAAAAAAAGATCAGAATAGCAGCAGGAGAAAGTGAAGCAAACAGTGTGGTGAGAAAGTCGGACTTTGGGGGAAAAAAGTAGATGAAGACAAAGGAATAAAGTTACATAGCCAGCAGCAAATTAGCAATTAAATCTTTGAGGTTAAAATGTAAGTTAATATTGTTGTGTTACACTTACTTATGATGGTTTGTAAAAAATAATCCTGAAAGAAATGAAAAGGGGATCAAGAATTGCATAGAAACCATATAGGTGCAGATTTATAGATATCAATTACGTGAGAGGTTTGAGAACAGGTTACTGTCGTGGTTTAGCCCCAGCCGGCAACTAAGCACCACGCAGCCGCTCGCTCACTCCCCCTCCCGCAGTGGGACGGGGAAGAGAATTGGGAAATAAGGAGACAGAAATAATATGTGACAGTAGTAACTGAAAATGAGTAGGAACTGAAAACTTGATTCTTATACAATAAAACATGGAGCCAGTGCAGGAAAATATAGAATGTAAAATTAATAAGGCCTGAAGCCTAATCCATGACCTAAAGTTAGTGATAAAGTAATCATTTACATAAAACACAACTTTAAACTTAGTTCCACTGCACTATAGGGGTGTATGTAATTAAATAAAGCACAATAATAATAAATTGACAAATTTACATACCCTCTCAAATCAGTTTTATAAACTAAAAATATACTCTTTCTATATATATAAATTAGGTACATAAATGCAAAGCAGATATAACTTGGTTTTACACTATCTCTAAATTTTAAAATTTCTCAAACTGCCAGTTTATCACAAAAATATTATTTTACAATGTTGAGAATCACCCGTAAAGTGACTAAGAGAACATAAATGAAATGTTTTGTTAGTTTTCATTGACTAATCTGAGAAAAATAAATAATAAACAATGAAAAAATTATTTGCTTAAAATGTCTTCATTTATTGAAAATTACATTTCTACTTTTATGAATACATTTGCAAATGGAATTTGCTTTTTTAAAAACACTGATTTTTAATGACATCATTTCTTTAATAGTACACTGCAAATAAAGTCTTGTGTATTAATGACACCTACATACAATAACACAAATATTAGCCTTAGATTATAAATGAAAACTAAACTGCGATAAATTTGCTTCTTCTAAAATTCAGCAATATCTATCAATAATGCCACAGATCAACCTCTCAGTGTTCCCATTATAAACACTGTCTTATAACTCCTGTTCTTTAACTTAGGATACAATGTTAAACTGCTTTTTAGAGAACTGCCCTTTGGGTGGGACAGGGAGGAGACATAGTGTATTTAGTGTTCAGGAGGACATAAGTGGTCAAATAATAATCTAAAATCAAATATATCTTTTTTTTCATAGTTCTAACAAGCCTGACACTTTCTTGCTCTACACAGCTAATGATTTTTCAGTCTTTTGCATCTGTTAAGAACTCAAATGAGATGTCAATTAAGATGATAGTAAGTTTTGTGATTCGTATACCTGCCTAGGAACTTATCTCAGACTATGAACTCACTCCGTACAGATAATCTAAACCATCAGCCATTTACCTGCTTATGAGATTATATTCATAGCACTAATGTGTTGATACATTACATCAAAAATTTATTCTCAATATGCCATGTAATAAAGCCACATTATAGTAAAAGCTTTTCAAACCAAAAATCTGTTTTATTAGACACAAAAGAAACCTTAATTAAATTAATTCTGTGCTCTAATCCCTTAATTTTTAATGCCATTCAAATATTGAACTAACAGTCTTAATCATACTATAAAAAAAGCATACTTTTGAAATCTCCATCTCCAAATGTTAGTGGATAAGCTCCTGGCTTTTCAATCTTGTACATTTCCTCTATAAAAAGGATTCTGCAGTCATTTATTGCATCTTCTGGGCCTCTGAAAAATAAAAATATAATAAAGTACATTGAACTCTGTTTCTCAGTCTTAGCCTCTATAATTGGCAAACCCTAAGCAAAGTAGTATAGTTAACTGGCATCTTTTATCAATGATAAAATAGTTTTTATTGACTTCACAAACAAATTTCAATGCAGTGCTCTAATATGTAGCAATATCAAAACACAGTGTACAGTCTAGTTAGTGGCACACATGAAGAACATCCCAACATAATGTTTCATTGTCCAGCTTGATTCTTCTAAGGATACTTCTAATATAATACACACCACAACAGCAATTTTACCTTAAACCAAGACACAGTTATGCCTCATTTTCCTTCTAAATAACAGGAAACTTTGAAATGAAAGTATATTGAATTGAAAGTATATATGTATACATGCATATTTGTGTGCATGTGTGCACATGTGTGTGTATAAATGCAAAATATAGAAATATAAATATATCTTAAACTTTAGACAGATCTATATGGAAAAGTAAAAACAGACAGGAATTCAATAAATTCTTGGCTATTAATAAGCATCCATTTAAATTCTGAAGCATACTGTATTAAACTAGTAACATAAAACTTTGTTGAGAAATAAACTGTATTGACAATTTCAGCATAAATCAGGTATTGCAGCTACAAATGAGACTTTCCCTATTAACTAGCAAAATGGAATTTTTGGCTTGAGGAGAGAAGGGAAAGAAGAAAGAGGGGACAAGAAAAGGATGTCTTCAGTAACAGGTTAGACAAGTGCCTTTCAGAAATAACAACAGGTACAGTTTATCTTAAAGAATGGTCTAAGAGGAACTCATTTAGTCCCATCCAACCTTGCTGTTTATGATTACCTAGATGCTGAATTTAGCTACTGTATCTCAACTAGGACCTTGGATCAGGGAATAATCACAATGGTGAGTGGCTCTAAATGACATCAATCAAGGATTCCATTTAAGAAGCTTTGTTACCTATAGGGAAATAAGCCATATGTGTGTGCAAGAAGTCTATAGGCAGGTTTTTTTGACAAGTCAACTTTAATAGAGCTGGTCAAGAATGTTTCAGCAAATTGTTAGACCACATGCCACTAAGCTATGAGAGCTATTTTGAGAAATGAACCAGAAGTAACATTCTGCATCTCAACAAAAATGTGTCTTCAAAGCTCAAGCAGCAAGTACCAAAGGTGTTAGATGAAAAAAACATATTATCTTGGATATGGAGTTATACCACAAGAATATATATAAACATCAGTAAGAGAATCTATAGAAACTGAAATCCCAGGTCTAAATGGTAAAACTATAGCATTAGGACTGCATTATTGTGCACTTAAACAACATGATAATAGCAATTACGAGATGTTGAAGGCCATCAGACATATTAAGAAGAAAGGAAACATTACAGTAACAGATCAGGTACTAGATCCAATGTCAAAATTAAATTTTTAGACACTGCCAATGAGGGTTCCTTGGAGCAGCTAGCCAGGAATACACAAAAGCTGAAGAACTCTTGACTTGGTCCTGAGTGACTTCATGCACTGTGCAAGACCTGGTTCATTGCATTATTGCATTGCTCTGGAATGATGTACTTAAATTCAGTATCTTCGCAAGAGTAAGAAAAGCCAAGTTAAATTCAATTTCAAAAAGGAAAATTAAATAGAATTACAAAAGCTTCCTTAAAAAATAATTTAGTAAAATCTGTACAGGCAGTGTGAAGACTACTTAGACAACATGCTAGACACTGAGAACAAATGTATACCACCTATCAAAATATCACAGAAACACAGAACCATTAAGGTTCGAAAAGACCTTTAAGATCATCAAGTCCAACTGTTAACCCAACACCACCATGCCCACTAAACCATGTCCTGAAGTGCCATGACTACACATTTTTTGAACACCTCCAGTGATGGTGACTCCACCACCTCCCTGGGCAGCCTGTTCCAATGCCTGACCACCCTCTCAGTAAAGAAATTTTTCCTAATATCCAATCTAAACCTCCCCTGGCGCAACTTGAGGCCGTTTCCTCTCATCCTATCACCAGTTACTTGGGAGAAGAGACCAACACCCACCTCACCACAACCCCCTTTCAGATAGTTGTAGAGAGTGATGAGGTCTCCTCTCAGCCTCCTCTTCTCCAGACTAGACAACCCCAGTTCCTTCAGCTGCTGCTGCTCATATGACTTGTTCTCCAGACCCCTCACCAGCTCCATTTCCCTTCTCTGGACACGCTCCAGCAATTCAATGTCCTTCTTGTAGCGAAGGGCCCAAAACAGAACACAGGATTTGAGGTGCGGCCTCACAAGCGCCGAGTACAGGGGCACAATCACTTCCC
>NW_010516719.1:0-14103 GCF_000687285.1 Phaethon lepturus
AATGATTCTGTGATTCTGTGATTCTATGATACTTCAGCCTTTTTCCTATTGTGTCTTGACCTCATTTGCTTTTTCTGATCTTTTCTCTCCTCTTGCTTTTATTGGGCTTTGTAGGAAGCAATATTTAGGGCAGAGTGGAGTCCTTACCCGAGCATCACATAAAACACCGACTACATCAGTTCTATTTGCCCTTTTCCCACTGTGTAAACTACTTTCATTCTTGCTTTATGTTGCCATTCTTCCAAAGAGTTGTCTGATGTTGTGTTAGCTGAGAACAGCTGCCAAAGTGAAAAACTTCTTCCCTAATGGATTTTCTAAAGCATGTTTAATGATAGAGGTCTGGTTTATCATGCATGCTCCACTGTCTTCATGTTCCCTGTAGAAGCACCTGGGTTGGCAAGGACTCCATATCACGTGCCTAGGGAGACACAGACTGCTGCACAGTCTCGCAGTCAATGCTGTGGCTACATACAGTACAGGCTATATGCAGGGAAGAATAAGAGAGAGAGTATATCTTGTTCAATTCTTCCTAGGTGGCAAGAAATCAGTTGTGGTTTTCATGCTCAATAAAAAAAAGACAGGAAACAGCACAAGATTTCTATGTATTGCAATAGTACTGCCCGTTGTCCTCTGTTTAATTAGGGTCATCTTTGTTACATGGGTCTCTTTTACATGTGATCTGGCTCAAGTTAAAAAAATTCTCCATATTTACATGACACAGTGATGTTACCAGTAAAGTGTTTACAACATGGACTGAAACAAACAAAAATCACATTTAATTTAATAATTAGAACCAAATAGCAACTTGCTTCTAGGACTGGATTTGAAGAAAATTTGAACTTCTCCCTCAGACTCAGGCACTGCCCAAAACTTAAATTCAACCTTTTCTGTGAGGTTCTGCAAAGGTAATTCAACTCATTCTTCCCAATAATCCTTATTTCCACTTCTGTGCTTCCTGGTTTAGCCACATTTAATTTCTTCTGTCACTTTTGTGATATGATGCCTATACTTGCCTAGGAGTTTCTTGCAGTGATCCCCTATGCAGAAAACTCCTTATATTACCTTGCTGGACTTAGGGCATACCTTCTAAGCAAAGATTAAGGCTCTAATTTTGCTCTACAATACTGATATGATCCCTTTTATTCTCATGTAATATAGCTCTGAGATAGCTATTTGTTTAAAGAAGAAGTAACTAGAGGTAAAATATTTTCAATAAATGTTTGTTTCATGTGCGGCTCTAGATCTGTCCACCCTCTCATTCCTGCAGCTTTTAGTCAACACATTTGATCATGACACTTGTGAACAACTCTGAGCATTTATGTTGGTCATTACAGTGCATTGGCAAGGTTCATTTTATGCTCCTCTAAAATATATAGAATCATAGAATCATAGAATCTTTGGGTTGGAAGGGACCTTTAAAGGTCATCTAGTCCAACCCCCCTGCAATGAGCAGGGACATCTTCAACTAGATCACGTTGCTCAGAGCCCCGTCCAACCTGACCTGGAATGTTTCCAGGGATGGGGCATCTACCACCTCTCTGGGCAACTTGTTCCAGTGTTTCACCACCCTCGTTGTGAAAAATTTCTTCCTTATATCTAGTCCAAATCTATCCTCTTGTAGTTTAAAACCATTACCCCTCATCCTATCACAACAGGCCCTGCTAAAAAGTCTGTCCCCATCTTTCTTATAAGCCCCCTTTAAGTATTGAATATGTAGCATTTTCTTCCAAAGCACAACTGTATTTGCACAATTACTGTGTTTTTCTCAGTAACTTTGTTTTCTAAATTAAAATAATGAAGTCCTGTTTAGAGACTGTATTTCAGATGGGTAAATATCAATTCATTTGTAATTCCTGATCTTATTAAGTAAGAGAGATATGCCTTGTTCTGATATCACATACTTTATGCCCTGTTGCTGTTTGGGTTGGATGCCAGCTGTGCTGAGTCCCCTCATTATTAGTATTAAGGACATAGCTGCTAAAATCATTCTTCTACCACAGGGCTTGGTACCCTTTCATTCTCTTTCTATCTTTGATCACCCTTAAAGAAGAGGGCTCTGTTGAAGCTTTTCCTGATAAGCCTTATATGATTTAGTTGTCTCATGATGCTAGTGGTGATTGTTCTGTCTGTCTTCAGTATTGTCCTGGTTTCAGCTGGGCTACAGTTAATGTTCTTCATAGAAGCTAGTGTGAGGCTATGTTTTGGATTTGGAATGAGAAAATGTTGATAATGTGCTGATGTTTTGAGTTGTTGTTAAGTAGTCAAGGACAGTCCAGCTTCTCATGCTGGCCTGCTAGCAAGAAGGCTGGGGGTGCACAGGAAGCTGGGAGGGGACACAGCCAGGACAGCTGACCCAGGCTGGCCAAAGAGATATTCCCTACCATAAGACATCATGCTTGGTATATAAAGCTGGGATGAAGAAGAAGGAAGGGGTGGAGGGATGTTCAGAGTTATGGCGTCTGTCTTCCCAAGAAACCATTACGTGTGATGGAGCCCTGCTTCCCTGGAGATGGCTCAACACCTGCCTGCCCATTGGGAGTAGTGAATGAATTCCTTGCTCGGCTTTGCTTGCGTGTTAGGCTTTTGCTTTCCCTATTAAACTGTCTTTATCTCAAACCATGAGTTTCCTCACTTTTACTCTTCTGATTCTCTCCCCCGTCCCACTGTGGGGGAGTGAGCGAGCAGCTGCGTGGTGCTTAGTTGCCAGCTGGGGTTAAACCACAACAAGTATGTCTGCAGGTTTTTGGTTTTTTTCATCTTCCTTCCATTGAACTGAGGGGGAAAAAATCCTCCATGTGAAAATCTGTATATTTTTTACTTTATTTTCTTATAAACACTCCTTGTCAGTAAGGACCACAACCGCATCCTCCCTGAAATGGATTAGAGGTATGCATAATGATACTTTCATGATAAGACTCTCATCTATTTATTGTTCTTTGTCATATTCTACCATTTCAGACATGAGAGGTGTAATCATACTGGTGTAGCAACATGTCTTCTTTCTTACCTTTTATTATTTGGTACCTAAAACAATGGAGTTTTGATAACAGCAGTAGCTGTAGCTAGCAATTGTACTTTTGCTATGAATAGTAAACCAATAGCTGCCAAATATACAGAGAAATAGGAACACCTGCCTTAATGACTTTTAAGTACAAGGTTTTGTTGTATAGATTTGTAAGAGCTGTGAACTTTAGAGATGGACATTATCTTTGAGGGATGCTGATTAAGCTAACTTCCTACCTAAGTTATAGACAGTAAGAGCAAGGGATAACATCAGTGCTCCTATGGGGTGAAGAAAAAGGAAAACAACATAGTGAGTTTGTCAGGAAACTGCCAGTGGTATAAGTCTGTGCGTGCATGTGTGTGGTATTTAAGACTACAGGGTATAAATATTGTTACGTGTTATAAACATTACTGTGGAATTAATTTAAGAAAATGGAGCTTGGGATGTGTAACATACTGTATATTTTATGATATATCCATATCTTGTTAGAGCTACAGTTAACTGGAAGAATAATTTTATCCTCTTCTCCATGTATTTTCATTATGGTGAATCCTTGCCACACTTGCAGAGTCTAAGCAGTAACAGAATAGTCACGAACATTGTATATTTTCCCTCTTCCCTAGAACAGTCCTTCTTTTCAGGGCTTGTATAAAATGGCGAGACAGAGTGTGAGAAGAAGAAACCATGAGTCGCTGAGCTGTCCCCAGTATAAATAGAGGGCTCTACATAATGTAGGGTCAGTCTGTCATTTGATCAACTGCCACACTTATTTTAAAAATTAACAAAAGAAAATAAACATGAAATGAGTATTACAAATTTTTAAGCTGCCAACAGATCAAGGACTTGTATTAAATAGAACAAATTTATTTGCTGGTTTATTTATAGTGCTGTTAGTGATAGCTGAAATAAGTAAAGGTTCTTGGACAGTATTCACAATTCAACTGATATTGGAACATAGCACATTTTGAGGAGGAGCGGGTTAATGAAGGGGTGGCATTATTCTTTCAAGGACCACTGAAAAATATAGCACATATCTATGAAAATTATCTGTTGCTTTAACAAGTTACTAAATGTCAAAAGGAGGTGGATACTGACCTTTGCATATCTTAACTGTCTGGGTCAGTCTCATTTCCTGCAAACAGTGGTGCAATGGAAGCTTGAGTCAGACCCAGATTGCATCTCTCTATAATGGTTAGCAAAAAGGGACCAAATATCATCTTGCTGACATTTCCTGGCCAAGTTTGCACTCTGCTGAAAAAACTTACACTTGAGCTGCTTTTAGTCACTCTGATTTATTTTAGTTAGAAAGATTTTAGCTACTTATGTTGCCTTCCTGTTCAGCACTGCAACACATTGAGGGGGGAGAATGGATGGGACTGGATGCTTCTGAGATTTTTTTTATAGGGTCTTTACATGTTACTGGCTTGAGCTTGAGCCTGTTGGTAATAATTGAAAGTTATGACTGCAGCTGACTGCCTAGTGTTTTATATAGATTCAACTGACGGTTCATAGAATCATAGAAAATATTGCTATAAGGGACCTAGGAAGAGAGCTAGTTCATCCTCCTGTCTGTGGCAGAATCAATAACCTAAACCATTCCTGATGGCTATTACATGCATAAAACTCTGAAAGGAAGTTGTACAATCAATTTACTTCAGAGCCCTTAGTGTTAAGAAGGTTCTTCCAGATATTCAGACTTAGGTTTCCCTTACTTCAGTTTGATAATCTTGTTCTTAAACTATCTGTGGTGAAAACAGGGAACTTTTCCTATTTGCAGAATCCTTTTACATACATATATATTTCAGGATAGTTACCATGGCTCCTCTCAAGCATTGAGCATTCCTCAACATAATAGAATAGCCCAACTGGATGGGTATCAAAATCAACACTAACAGTTTTGACTGGTCTCAACATATTCAAGGAACTCATCTGATGGTTCTGGAAATAGAACAGCTTCCTCAGTAGTAGGTGTTCTACCTCAAAGTCAGATGAGGCCAGATGTACAGGGTGGTATGGAAATGTTGTCATATGATGGTCACAAGCACTGTGGCTTTTGAGAAGAGCCCAGCCTCTAGGATTATCAATCCAGGATTCTTTTGCAGAACTTGTTACTGGATACCTCTTTCATTGCAGTTTGATTTAGTAGTTTAATATAAACATTTTGGGTAGGAATGTTTAAGTATTTCTAACATAGCACCATAGTATCTTGATTTTCTTGGACACAGATATTGCATATAGAGTAGAAGCTGAGGGTCAGGCTTTCTGGGGTATGTTGTATGTACCATGTCTGTGTTTCATAAGTGACTTACATATATGCAGTCAGTCTGGAGCTGGGCATGCCCAGCTACTGCAATACTGCTTATGTGTTGATCTGCATAAGAACGGTGGCTAGGTGGGCATTTTTTTTGGAAGTCTGCAAGCCAAAATGGAATTACTGACACACTATATAAAGTATGAGAAGAGCCATATTGTGCTAGAGTAAAAACGGTCCTCTAAAATGTTCTGTTTCCAACAGCGAGCATAAAAGTGTGGCAAGAGGGATGAGCAGAAGAACGGAGTAATTTTATAGTATTTTCTTAAAGTACACTCCAAAGTCCAGCACTGAGAAGCTAAAGTACTTCCTGGGCCAAAACCTGTTTTCTTGTTTTAATAGTCCTCAGTGGACAAGCTGAGACAACTGTCTGAAGCTCACTGAAGTCCTTTTTGGCAAAATATATGGCAAAGTATGAGGAAAATCTGATATATGTAAAGCTTAACCCCAAGCAGAATATCTGTCACGTGCTGAGGAGTAGTCTGCTTTTAGATCTGGTCCCGTGTGTCACAGGCAATTTTCAGCAATGGTTGTGCTTGCAGGGTTCCACCTGACATTTTTCACTTGATTCCCCCTCACAAGTGAATTTTAATCCTTAGTACTTGGTATACGTAGAACTTGGTGTTAGAACCTCATGCTGTATTGCATTTCAAGTGCAATGAGGAAAAACTGTATTTGTGTCAGGACTCAGACAAGAAGTCCAGGGAAAATGTTACAAGGGTGAAAGGTAAGAAACACATTAGTGCCACAGGTGACTTAAACTCAGTTGCTGTCACTTTCTGACTCTGAATAGAATTTGCCTCCCATTCTACATCTGTACATGTAACCAGACTCAAGTGTGTTGTGACTTTAATGTGGAGAATGGATAAGACACTAGAGCAGTCAGGGGATCAAAGGGCCTACCATTGATTCTGGATAGTTGACTTCCTCAGTCCCGAGGCCCAGGCATTCATTTACAACTTGATGGTGGCTTTCAGTATGAATATAGGCTGAACCTTGCTGCAGGATTTTTGTATTGAAGTACTTTAACTATCCTGACACTGCACTTCCCAATTACCATAGAAATGAAATAATTACAGCTATCAGCAAGACTTTTCTCTCACACGATATCATTCACCTCAGAGCATTTAATAAGCAATCGGTTAAATAAATGAATGAATTAAATCTTATCTGTCTCTGTCAGGTAAAGAATAAAGTACTCATTTAATAGGATAAGCAGAGCCATATCTCTTCTAAAGCTTGAATCTTTTAGCTTACTCCATGTTTAAGTGACCATAAACTGTATGCTATATCAGTAGCACTCAATAAGTCAAATTGGCTGACCATAAAGGAAGAGAGAGGCTGACCCTTCTTTTACAAGATTGGTGATATCCCTGTTCTACTGCATCACTGAAATAAGATCTGGTCAAAGACCAGCATAGGTCATATATTAGCTACTGGTTAAGAAAAGCACTGAAGACTGTAAATAACAATAATGATATCGTATCCTTTCCTTCTGTTCTCCTTTCCTTGAATGAACCATGGAAAAGGAAAGAAGGAGCAAAATACATTGCAAATGAAAATTTATCTTGTGTATGGTGGTTGTTATAAAAGCCAAGCCATCCTCTCAATGCATATTTGACTTTTGAACCTAATTTGCATGTTTATTATTAAGTATATGGGTAGTTTCAGGGGAGCCAAGGGTTATCAAAACACTACAGCCTCACTGGATCTCTGTGTCATGTTCTACATGGAACCAGAAATGAGAGTTTGTGGTATTAATAACAGCATACTACAGACATCAGTCGTACAGGCTCCTTCCGTGAAACATTTATGAATCTTGTTGTTTGGGGGCATCACTACATATAAAAGAAGGAAGAAAACATAGGAAATTACCATAACTGGACAAGAAATATACTACACATACTAGTGTAAAAATAAACTGAAAACTATATTTTTTCAAAAAGATTAAATGAACAGTATGGTTTTTGAGCTGGGGAAAAAAGAAACTACATTTCCACATTTTTAGTGCAGAATTTACAATGCCTCGTGAATAATTATGCTGTGATTTTTATTTACACTGAATACCCTCATTTTTTGTTGTGATTTGTTAGAAATATTGCCTAAAAGGTCCCAGCCTATTTGCCCTAACATCTAGAAAGTGCTTATTGAGTTTTTTCCAAGATTCAACGGTTCCTGGACAAGTCTTTCTATAACTGAGTAAAAATAAAATAGTTTTTTCAAGTAGTTAATTGTATCCAAAGCATACTGATATGGATTCTAGAAGACCATACTTAAAACATTTTCCTTTTGATTGTCCTGAATGGATTATTCCAGTATAATTTGGAAATTATGTTAAATGGTATGTATAGGCTCCTGATAAAGCAGGTTTTTTTCTGTGTGCTGTCTCAACTTCTTTGGAAAAAAAAAAAAGAGAGAGAGAGATAAAAGAGAAAGCTGAAGTCCTGTGCTGGTTTTGGCTGGGATAGAGTTAATTTTCTTCATAGTAGCTAGTATGGGGCTATGTTTTGGATTTGTGCTGAAAACAGTGTTGATTGATAACACAGGGATGTTTTTGTTATTGCTGAGCAGTGCTTACATTGAGTCAATGCCTTTTCTGCTTCTCACCCCACCCCACCAGCAAGTAGGCTGGGGATGCACAAGAAGTTGAGAGGGGACACAGCTGGGACAGCTGACCAAAGGATATTGCATACTGTATGACATCATGCTCAACATATAAAGCTGGGGTGAAGAAGGAGGAAGAGGGGGACGTTTGGAGTTATGGCGTTTGTCTTCCCAAGTAACCGTTATGCGTGATGGAGCCCTGCTTTCCTGGAGATGGCTGAACACTTGCCTGCCGATGGGAAGTAGCAAATTAGCTGGGCATCATGAAAATAATGGATAAATTAATTGGGGAGAAAGTTTTGTGACTGCCACATTTCATCCCACTCAGACACGCCTCACTGAATAAGACAAGTTCCTGCATGTACAACATTAAATGTAATCTGTTTTTCAGCTATTTATAGCTAGATCAAAAGTGCCAATTCAGGTATAGACCAATGTTTGGCCTTTTCCCAGACTTCTGTGAAGACAGTTAGCAGATGAAACGGTTAAAAGTTCATTGAGCAATTAGTATAACGGTTTCATCATAAAAAAAATTAAAATCATATAGCATCATTTAAACCAAGCTACAAAATAATTTGGATGGTGAAATAGTGCACCTGGAGCTTAGATGAATGGTTACACCAGATACACACAATTTACATTTCGTCAGTAATAAAGAACCTGTAATATCTTGATTCTTCATTTACTTCATTATCTCAAGATAAATAGAGTCTGAGCTTTGATGTAAATATAGACTCTGTTTTATCCACTGTGGTATATATATCTATATACTATCAGTGCTCTAAGTATTTCGCATAGAACTAGACAGTGGGGTACTTCCTGTGCTTTTTTTCAGGTATTGCAATTCTCATAGCCTTGCATTTGGAGAATGGTCTCATAGGACATGTATTTCTGATGTCGCCACCAGTGTATCCATTTATTCAATTTCATGAGTTAGTATTTTGCATTAGTGATGCATCTGTATACAATTTCATTAAAGGTCCCCGTGAGGAATTTCAGGAGTGCAAATTCTCCTCACTTATACTGCAGTAACTTAGAGATCAGTGCTCCCTAATCAGTTACTTGAGGCTTAATCATGGTTTCTCTATTTTGCCTTTCACAGTAGCATATTTTCTTTACATTGGTGGGGTGGGAAAGGACATACTACATATTTTTTTTCTGGCATTAGTGAGTGAAAAGACATCAGTCAGGTATCTGAGATTCACTGTGCTTCATTAGAAAATGGCAGTCCCAAAACTTAGTCTAAGCAAGCTCCCATATAGTTAAACATGAGGCTCAAATATTTTGAGTGGGTAAGCATAACTATAAAACAGAATCTGATCGGTCCAAAACCAATTAATTTTTCATATTCCATTTCTTTCCCATAATGCAATGGGAAACATAACTTTTTTTGCATGTGTTTGTTATTTGCAGTTGCACTGAAATCGTTTCAATGAGCTTTTTCTCTAAACACCATCAGTAATCATACACTATCTGCAGCAGAAAATGTGTTTATGTTATGTGTTATACTTTTTCCAATTTAATAGGAAATTAGGAGGATAAATTCTGCCCCACAATCTTGTGAGAGTAAATAATGGTACTTGATACTTCAAAAGAGGAGCTGTCTTCCCACATTAGTTAAGATCACTCCTTGAAGCAGTTACGACTGATTGTGTGAACAGAGACAATCAGTTTCAGCAGGGGCATGAATTACAAATTTGTGCTCATACACTGGTATTATTGTATTACTAAGGCTTACTAACCTTTAGTGAACTTTATAACCTGAAATGTCTTGAATGAAGTCTTATATAAAATTTAACTAGTTTTCCACATCTAAAGTTTACTTTAAAAATGTGAATACATGTTCTTTTTCTTAAACACCTTCATTCTTTCATCAAATGTGCTTGCTTTAAATTCATTGCTTTTTCCACTGCGTAAACTAGGTGGATCTGAATACTTACAGGAAGAATCTAAAGCATTTGGTGGTTATTACTGTGGAGATGATAGCTGACTCACACATGCAAAAATTAAAGAAACTTACAAATGTTCAAGTGATTTTTTTTTGTTGTTGTTTATTTGTTTTTGTTTTGTTTTGGGGCTATACAGCACCAAACCACATCCTGTAGTACAACAGAACTTTTCCCTTTTTATTTTTATTTGTGCAGTACCATTGCAGGTTAATAAAACAAACAAGGGACAATACTCTTATTCTCTGTTCCCCACACTTTATAATTTTTATTTAAGTAAAACATACTGTACATTGTTTTCAGTGATTTTTGTTTCCCTTTTCTTTTTTAGATTCCTCCCCGTTTTCCTTTTGTTCAGGAGTCTGTTATGCTGAGGGTGACAGAAAACAGAGCTGTTTGAGGATCTGTGATACTCTAAATAGAGTGTCTGCAGTTTGCTCCCACCACAGTGGGTATTACAGTATGCCAATCATGCAGGAATCATTGATTCCTTCAAGGACTTTTTGTTTCACTGCCATTCATGTCACAAATGGCTTCTGACTTGCTTTGGAAAAGTGATATTTCCTGGTTTTGGCCTCTGAGCAGCATGGTGTTTTGAGTACTATGATAATGTTTATGCATGATTTTTCCCCTGACCAACTCATCTAGGTAATTCTGTCAAGAGAGAACTTCATTGGTACCCTAAATGTTCTTTAAGTGGTCATCCAATACTGCATTTGTCCAATCTCACATTGAATGTTCACTGCGGGTGGTCCATTATGTCTTGGCAGTTTTAATTATTGATTACAAATTTTAACAGAAACTTGTTTTTATCATGGTAGTTAAGTTTTGCTGTGACCTCCAATTACATTTAAAATGTGAAATTCTTATTTCCCTTTCTAGAAAAATCTCATTTGTAAAAAAGAAAGCTGAAGATAAAGTACCGTGAAATATAATGTTAGCTATCAGCTAAAATATTGTCTCTCAAATGACTTCCTGTTTTTAAAATAGTTGACTTTATTTAAGGACAGGAAATACAATGTGACCATTTTGTATTTTATGGGAAAGCTATTATTTTTTGTGCTATTTTTTAAAAAAAAGGCTCATATTTAAATAACAGATTAAGATTGAAGTGCTGGTTAAACATTGACTTAAATAAGTTATAGAAGATTCCAATGCCACCTGCCTTTATAGAGGTTAAACATTCTCAAAAAGACACATTAAGCAAGGCTTTCCTTTGTACCAAAATACAGTTTCCAAACAATAAAAATAAAACCTTTTTCACAACAAGAAATACTGAAGACAAAACTGCAGCATCAATATAATCTCATACTTAAAGTATTTAGATCAAAATATTATACCACTTTTGTTTCTTACTATAGACACTGCAAAGGCTTATTTATTTATTTAGTTGAATACAATGTGAAGACAGTGGTACAAATTGTTTGATGTACTGTTTTCTATTTATCTGCTCTAACAAAATGAATTTCAGTATGGTTACATTGGTGAGCTATCCAGAGCTCTATAATTTTAGAGTAAAGCAAAGCATAAAACAAACCTTATGTACCTTTAATTGAACAGACTTCATATTATGCCTAACTTTGTTATACTGCAGTTGCTCAAGTTAAGCCATGGGACTAGTAACACTTCATAAAAATGTGTTGGATATTATTATTTTGAGCCTTCAGTTACTATGATGAATATGCAAGGCATACTAAAGCTGGATACCAGCACAGCTTTTTGGTTATCTCTCATATATGATACATGTGAGTAATAATCTCTGATAAATGCACAAGTATGATTTTGGATCTCCTATCCTTCAGTCCTTACTTAGGCATTGCTCCCACTATATGCCCTTGATTCTACAAGCTGGTAACAAGGGCAAATGTGCTGAATGGGCGTATTAACTGAATAAGGAGTGCAGAACTGTGTTGCCTTCTTACTTACCTTTTAGAGACCAAATTTTACACTTGTGAATTACACTGTTTAATTTTAATGTTTGCAATCTCAGTGGCTGTCCACATCTAGGTTCCAGCCCAATGCTTGCTGCAGAATATACCGATTGCAATGCATTAGATCTTAGTTCCAAAGTAAAATCAAAAAGTCAGATGAATATACACATAGATGCATTGACTCCCAAGAACAGATGTGGCCCTTTCTCTCAATTTCAAAATAGCAGAAAAACCCCTTGAACAAAGTATTTCATAAAGTTTGTTCTTGAGTGCTGATACCAAAATAACCTTTCCAACATAAAGACACCCAATACCGTAAATCCAAGCACTGCTTGTTTGGTCTTTTTGCTTAAGTGCAAGACAGTTTAGGAAAAAATGGATTATACACATTAAATTCTGCCTTTAAAGCCTTGTCTAATACCTATTCTCAGAGTACTTATGAGGTTTTAACATTTTAACCTATCAACCTCTGCATGAAGTACTGAGAAAAAGAGGAAAAAAACAAAGCAGCAAATGAGGAAAACATTTCAAAACAAGATAATTAACATCCTATTAAATAAATAACTTAGAAATAAAAAAGAATGAAGTTAGAACATACAAGCAAACCATACTATTTGTTTTGTTAGAACAGTTTTAGATTACTTTACTTATATACCTTAATCTTATCCATTCTTCCACAAGGCTTTTCCAGAAATGTCATTATTTGTGCATGTGATACAAGTGCTTCCAGTAAATGCTAGTGTGTCTAACTGTTCATTGGATCATTAAGCTTGAATGAGCAGTTAAGGTCTTTGATATGAGTTAGTATTCTATAAATAACTTTCCCCACGAAGATAATTCCACAGATTGTCTCATGTCCCTTAAATTCTGTTGCAGAGATTAAAAAAAAATTGTTCACACTGGCAATGACTTCCATCCCATTTGATCCAGTTTGTATCTTGATTATAAGATATGATACCAAACTAAACTAAAGTATTTCATGTGCCAGGAATGAGTACAAAACCTTCAAAGGCTTCCCCTGCTCTCTTTACAAACAAGCAGATGTCTATACTATTTCCTTGCATTTACTCCTCAAGAGGATTACCAAATATTCTTGACTTTTGGTCAACTACATCAATCCTTCATCTATGGCATTACTACCATTGGAAGAAAGTGAGCTGAAGTGTTTTTCCTTCTTGTTTTCTGTCCTCTCTTTGTGGCTCCCCTTCCATTCAGGGCCACGAACATTTGCCTTCCATTGTGCTTCCAATTTAAGGATGCATATGTGTTATATCCATTTTCTTCTATTCTTTCCTTCAATTTGCAATCATTGTTAAACTCTTTCTGTTAAAAGAAAGTAAATGCACAAATTCAGAATAAACATAATCTTTCAGAGTTGCAGCATACTGAAGGTAAATAATTTCTAAAAATGTTTTCGAAGATTTGAGTGTTATGTGATGTCCTTTTAGGATTCTACAGTGTATTTTAAAGAAAAGTTTCACTGTGTCCATGGCATTTAAAGCAACATCAGTTAGACTGCAAAAAGTGAAACCAACAAAAGACATAATCAATTATTCAGTGCATAATTCTAGCAGTAAAATGATATAATTCACTCACAGCCAAAATGAAACTTTCCTGTGTTGGAATATGGCAACAATATTAAATCAAATTCTCAGTCATAAACTCAAAGTATAAGGTAGCAATCTTGGAATCATTCATTATATTTCAGTTCTAACAAATATAACCCTTAAATATCTTGAACCAGATTACTGATACTATGTGTTAAACAAATATGCATGGCATAGGCCTACTTCTTATTTAAAGTAAGATCCTTTACACTACACTGGCCACGAAAAAGGGCTTTTTTGGATGGGTGCAAATCACTGTTATCCTGCTGTTACAATGGATGTGAGGCCTGTTTACTTTGCTGACCTGAAGAGGGGCTTAGCCTAAAAAAGAATCATATATGAGCCTATATCTTATTGACTAAGTAAACTTGAAAGCAATTTCATGTAGGATACTAGGGATGAAGGTTTTCTAAAAGGAGAAACTGTTGTCAGTTTGTTAGAAAGCATAAAAAATACAAGCATGTGGAAGGATGTAAAGGAAGACTATTTTTTTCTATAATGTTAAATGCACTTTTATGCAGATCTTCTCTATAATGAAGCCAAGACAAACAAGTAATTCCTACATATAAAAAACCATTTAGAAGAGTAAATACTCCAAAGAGTATATACTCCATGAGAAGAGTACAGGGACACTGCCTGGTTACGTAAAGATGAGGTCAGAAGGGCCAGGGCACGGCTGCAGCTGAACTTGGCAAGGGAT
>NW_010516720.1:0-8051 GCF_000687285.1 Phaethon lepturus
CAGCCTGGGTCAGCTGTCCTGGCCGTGTCCCGTCTCAGCTTCCTGTGTACCCCCAGCCTCCTTGCTAGCAGGCCAGCATGAGAAGCTGGACTGTCCTTGACTGCTTAGAAACAACCCGAAACATCAGCACGTTATCAACATGTTCTCATCCCAAATCCAAAACATAGCCTCACACTAGCTTCTGTGAAGAAAACCAGCTCTATCCTGGCTGAAACCAGGACACTCCCGCAGGCAGAGGAGGGGAGGGCAGTAACCGCAGCCCCAGCCGCTCTGGTGGAGGTGGCTGTGGGCAGAGCCAGGGGTAGTAAGGCCCTCAGCAGTGCGTGGTTGAGAGTGCAGTGAGGAGGAGGATGAAGCAGGTGGTGGGAACGGTTGTAACCAGTGGCACTTGTCCCTTCTGACCAGGCAGCATGGGCATCTGGCTGTTGGAGATGGGACACGCTGTTGGAGATGGGACACGTTTGTTTCCATAGAAGGTGTCCTACAGGCAAACATCACATTAGAAGAGTATGTTGTTTAACCTCAAGTCAGGAAATAGGTATTTGAATATTAGAGCCAGGATCAGTGGTGTTGGTTTTGTCATCCAGATTCCCTTGAATTCCTCTGGGAGATGACCGGCTTTTTGCTGAAAAGTACTGTAATTGTGAATAACGGCTTAGATGTCCTCTGCCTGTGGTGTTGCTCTAAGTCCTGCTAACTTTAGCTGAATTTGCAGCTGCTGCTGGGGAGGATCATGGCAGTTTTACTTGGTTACGCAGCACTTGGCGTAGCTGGTAGTAGAGACTATTTGGTGGTTGTAACTTGATTGAGCAGAAAGTAATGACAAGAGGTATAGAAGAAACACGTCTGTTACCATGAAGAGGTTGTGATAGCTCCTTTGGTTAAGATTCAGGAAGTTAGTGTTCTGAAGTTTCACACAATCATTGACTTGACTGGTTTGAAAGCAAATGGTATGCTTCCAAAGATGGTCAAATTGGTTGTTCTGAATCACATTATTTCTCAGGGGAAAAAATGGACTTATAATTCGTTGTTTTTATGATGAAAACTGGAGACGGTAACTACATAAATGATTAAGACATTTTGTTGTCAATAAATTTTGAGTTAACTTGTTTTGGCAGTAGGGGACTTAGGTGCTGACTGTGAAAGCAGACTACTTGAAGTGTTAGAAGCTTGTATTTTTCTGAGTGGGATGACCACTGATAGTTATATGTCTTTCATTGTGGAATGAAAAACTTCATACATTATGACAGTACTCTTGGACTAGGCTTAGATGGTTGCCTCTGCGTGGTCTCTGGAGGGTGTGTGTCTGAGCAGGAGAGAAAAACTGAGTTAAAGCAACTTGGCAAAGGCTATGTACAGAGTTTGTGAACTCTCTGCACAGACCCAGGGTGGTGGGCTTATTGTTTATATACCAAATTGCAGTATATATACAGTAGAGTGCTTTGTATTTCTGTGTATTTGCACACCGACAGGGAGATGTGTAGTGAAATTAGTTTTGGATGTTGTCAGGCCCAAATAGTTTCTCTGTTTGATAGTAGCTTGCATTTACTTCATAATGCCATATGCAAATTAGGATGCTGTATTACCTTAGGGTACTATGGAAACATCTAGTTATTCTTTCTTCTCTATCTCTTGTTTTGGAGTCCCATCACTGGTCATTTAATGCCCTGAGCAGTAGTCTCATAGATAAAGTGGTCAAGTTCAGGGGACACTTTTTCTTCTAATGTAATAGACACACGTGTGCAGAAGGTTAAGTAGTATGGTGCTCTCCTGTGTACTGAAATTATATATATATGTGGTGTGGGCATATTGAGAGGCAGGAGCAGGAACACCAGAATCATTAACTGGAGGACATGCTGGCTTTTTGGTGTGGATTACAGCCTCTTCATCTGTGAGACTGAATGGCCAAACATGACTGCTATTCATCTGTCATTTGCCCTTAGTTGATCTGGATTCATTTGAGGAAGATGATGACAATGAAAAAAAATCTAATTGTTTAGAAGGAGGCAGCAAGAATGCTTGAAGTAAACGATTTATCTTGGGCATTCAGTCTCAGAGATGAAGTGGAAGAACTATTTTGAAAAATGATCCCTGGGGAGCCAGCATCTCTTCCACTTGATGCTGCCTTTGCCTTTTTGTTCTCCCCATACACAGTGTATATGTTCTCCATGTACAGTTTTGCCATATTTACGCTGTATGCCTGTATTAAATCCCTACATGCATGCCTATTTATTACATTAGTTCTTAGGGAGAAGAATTGCTTTGCTGTCATACCACTCTACTTTAGAGGAGTTCATCCTTGGCAGGTAGTAGGGTATGACTATGTTGGTCACAGATGTATGTAAGCAGGAGAGACATTTAAAAGGAACACACACAAACAGTGACTTAATGAAACTACTTTTTTTAAGGGAATGATGTAACCCCTGCTTTTCCATAGTGAGGCCAGTATTCCTTTCTTATTCTCATAAATTTTAGGGTGGTATATCTGGATTGTGGTGGGTAGATGTGCAATTCTCAGACTTTTTAGTTTGAGTTGTCCCTATTTTGATTTTCTACAGTAGTCTGTTCCTCTATTACTAGCCTTAACTATTTTGTGTAATATTTAAATGGAGTCACTTTTCCCTGAAACACATTCTATACATTTTATACTTGCATTTAATTTCCACTCATTCTATATAGATTTCTGTTTATACTGGCCTTATAGACACCTCTGTTAATTACTTCCACAGATACTTGCATTTATTTGCTGTATATATGGCTATGTGAATATGTATGGATGCCTCTGTGTCACCAGTGTCCATGTCTGCACATGCATCTGCTTCTGGGACATGGATGATAATTGTGTCTCTGTGGAGCTTGTGGCAGCATAGATAAGGAGTGGGTCGTGGGAGGTTGTGTTTGTGTGTATATATAGAGATAGAAGAAGAGAGGCTGGTAGTGGTCAGGCATGTATCCATCAGAATGAAGACAGGGTAAACATATGTCTATATTAGGATAGTTTTGGGAACTCCTGTCTCAATTCTTTTGAGGTTTTGCTGTCATCTTGCGCCAGGAGTCTCCTGCCTGTGAACATGCAGGTGGGTGTCCATCTAGCTTCCTATCTTCAGTCCTTCCATGTCATCTATTCTGGTCCCTGACAAGGTTTTCCACTTGGTCTCCCACATTTCTTCTCTATTACCCTGGACCTGGTTATAGTGAGGGTGGGGATTGTGAGGAAGTGCTATGTGCTTGGACCATCAGGGGTCTCCAGTGAGTTCTGCATGAGGCAGATCCCTTCTTAGGGACAAGGGAATTAGAAAGCTCTTTGGTAAGCTCTTCTCTGTGAGGAGCACTGGCTGGGGTCTGCGGCACACAGGCTGTGGGTAGGTTAGGTCTTCATGTGCTTTTGTCATTTTGCGTGTGGCATGGAGTAGGGGTAGCGTGGCTGTTGCATGAAAGAGCATCCACCTTGCCTTCCCTCTTAGAGTATATGGTTTATAATTTCCAGTGTGAGAATGACTGCAATGGCTAACCAAGACAAAATTAAACAATAATGAAGAGATAACCAAGATACTTTGTTACTGTTGTTTTTTTTTGTCATGTGTTGACATGTGATGGCAAATGTGTGTGGCAGACTAGATGGAAAAACGTGAACTTTAGATTCAGTGTGTCCAAATCTTGGGACTGTTTTCTGTGTTACGTGTTCACAGAATCATAGAATGGTCTGGGTTGGAAGGGACCTTAAAGAGTTCTAACCCACCTGACATGGGCAGCGACACCTTCCACTGAACCAAGTTTCTCAGAGCCCCATCCAGCCTGGCCTTGATCACTTCCAGGAATGGGGCGTCCACCAGTTCTCTGGGCAACCTGTTTCAGTGCTTGACCACCCTTATAGTGAAGAATTTCTTCTTTATATCTAATCATAGATAGATGACTTTTTTTATGGTGATCTCTGATAGGAGTTTTTTCCCCCCTCCCAGGAATGTACAAGCTTAAAGTACATGCTTCTCAGCACAAGACGTTTTATATAAATAATTCACCTTTAAGAGCTCTAAGTAACGTTAGGCAAAAGTTTAATTGCTCTGCTAGGACACAGTGAAAGTTTGAAATCTACCTTGCAAGAGCTTTGTCTTGAAATATGTCAAAGCCAGGTTTTGATAAGGGTGTTATTACCTTTTATCTAGAGATCAAATTCATGCATTAAATTACTTTTCAGCCTAAATCCCTCTAGTAAAAACCAGAAAAGAGTTGTGTGATTTAAACAGATATAAACTCTCAGGAAAAAAATAGTTTCATTTTCTATAATAGGCAGAGTCTGCGGAAGGCTTGGTACTTCGAGGAGCTATAAGGCTGATCTAACAGGTCAGTAGCTCTTCATTTGAGGCCTTCTCTGAGATTGTTATCATGAGTTGTCAGGAACATCTGCGGACCATTTTACTTGGTCCCTGTGTTGGGAGGTTTCTGTGCAACAGTCTGTTAGAGATAAATGATATCTATTAAAAATGCACAAATTGTGTAAACTCTGAATTTAACATTGGGAAATCTCAGTTTATGGATGCTAGTTAGGATGAATTCAAAGTTGTGTAGTCTACCTTTCTTTTCATCTGCTCAGGCTTTATAGGTACAGATATATAGATACAGAATTTTTTTCTCCAAGTTCTGTGTGGGTTTTTTTTTCTGTCCTGCTGCTGTTGATGGTTGTGAACATTGCCAGTGGAAGCTGTCCACATCTTTTGATGATCTCCTATCAGCTAGAATAGACTTGAAAGTATTATATTTTTCTTAAGATTTCTACTTGACATCTCAACATTTTTGTAAATCCTTCAGCCAACTCATGGACTCAAACACATGCTCGTGGGGTTTTGTGTGTATAATTAACAGCTCTCAAGTATGCTGTAGAGGTGGATGCATACAGAGAAGTAAATTAGTAGGTGTCAGGACAATGAAATACTTTTTTAGTATGTTTTGTACCCTGTAGGACAGCTCTAAAAAATTAAGTGTACCAAGTGCTAGAGGTTGGTGAGTCTGGTGAGCTTCAGGGCATAGGTGGACTCTGCTTGTCCCGATTGGGTAGATCTAAGATTGCTGCAGTTCTGGGTCCCCAAGTCCAGCCTGGAGTGAGGATGAGTGTGTATTCCCAGTAGGTGCACATGTGTGCATACACGTGTGTCCAGCCACAGAGGAACACAGAGAGAGAGGGAGCGCAGTGCCTTTTATCGGCACCCACACAGACACACACACACTGCTTGTACGCACATGAACGGCATGGACAGCAGGTACTGTTCCTCTCCTACTGAACAGGATTGATGTCCGCTAGTGAAATATGCACCCGCACATGGAAAACGGGTCTCTCCAGTAGCTGGCATTAGCTACGCAGTCTGTCCCAGAGCCGCCTTAGGCCCGGTTTCCCCTGGTGCTGGCACCGGCACCCTCCGTCTTCTGAGGTTCGTGGCCCCACTCCAGTTGCCAGCACTTGGCTCGTGTGCTGCTGCCCACTGGTCCGGCTTGAAGGTGCCTGGTGGTCCCTTGGGCGGGCTCAGAATAGAGGGTGTGTCCACACAGAAGGTGGATGGAAAGAATATAGGAGTAATTATTATTAGTAGTAAACAATTAATTGCATCACTACATACAAATATTTAGTAAGACTGCAGGGCTGGCTGTGGTGACCAGGTGCAGGGCTCGGTTGGACAAGCATAGTGACCAGCCAACTGTTACCCAGACCAGCCCCTTTTATCCCCTTTTCCCTCTATTTTCTCACACTGCTTCCTCCCTAGTCCACCTTGATCCCTCCCTTCCCCTAAACATCCCACAACAAGGCTTGCATGTTCCCACAACCCCCTTGAAACACCTCATAAGAAGTTGTACAACGTCCCCAAACGCTTTTCTCTTGCAGCCCCCTGTGAGTCCCACGTCCCTGCAGGCGCTGACCCCCGCCAGCCTGCAGGGCCTTCTGGGGAGGGGGTGGCCCCACTAATGCCTCGGTGGGGTTCACCCAGTAACCATGAGCTGAGTGCTCTCCTCCGACGGTCCTTGGGAGCCCCTGAGTCAGGGTGCTTTAAGTCAATGTGCAGTGATGACCTTATTTATATATGACACTCCTTCCCCGGTCTTGTTCCATTGATTCTCGTGAGGTCTTTGAGTTCATGGTCATTCATCTTTAATCACATAACCTAACGCTAAGTACATGCAAAAAAATCTTGATGCTAGCACTGTAGAGTCAAAATGTAAAAGTGGAGTTGGGGAGAAACGTGTCTGTTGTCTGGAGCTATTTCCTGAAGCGTTTGTTTACCAGGTCTTTACCCTGCAGAACGTTTACCTGCTTGTGTGATGCCTGATCTCGTACAGCCGCTGGAACACCCATCATCCTCGTTGCTTCAAGGGATCTGAAAATTCCCTTGTCCCAGATTTCCTAGTGGGAAAGGACAGCTTAGCTCTAGTAAGGTTGTAGGCTGTAGGGAGCTTGCCAGCCGTGTTTGTGTGTGTGTCTCGCAGATGAAGGAATCTGCCTTTATGGATAGGAGCCGTAAGGGTTAAGTTGCTACAAGCGCAGGTGAGCTTCTCTTTTTCAGGAAGATAAGGACTGTGTACTTTGGAGCATAGTAATGTGTTTTTTGTAAGCCAAAATGGTTAAAAAAGAAGGGAGGTAGGAGCTCCCAAGTTCCATTTTGTGGGATATGACTATCGTTACACCATTTGCAGTAGCCTCCAAAACCAAACTGCTCCTCTGTGGATATTCCGAGGAAAGTGAATTTATGCTTAGCGTGCATGAATCATAAACTCAGTGCTTGTTGCAACCACACAGAAATATGAAATAATTGTCTAGTTATGTGTTTTTCCATAAATATTTTATTATAATCTCTATTGGCAGTTAGTCTGACCGGGACAGTTTTGGAGAAAAAGGCTACAGAAGTTTCAATTTTAGAGATACTGTATATGAAATGCTTAGCATGAGTTTTAATCGCAAGTTATGTCTAGGGCTTGTGGCACACTGCATTGTAGAAATTTTAAACCTTGCTTGCATACCACAGTATCTTTAAAATGTGATTTAAACCCGCCCCCCCCGAAAAATACTGCATCCAACTTTGGATGTCCCAATAAGAAAAAGATGCCAATAAAGTAGATCCAGTTCAGTGGAGGGCCATTGCAATGGTGGGGGCTGGAGCACTTGCCCTGTGAGGAGAGACTGGGGGAGCTGGGGTTGTCCAGCCTGGAGCAGGGATGACTTTGGGGTTGGGACAGAGACCTTACATAAGCTCCCAATGCCTGTGGGAAGACCATCGAGGAGATGGAGCAGGGCAGAAGGGTGAGAAACAACAGGCATAAGCTGAAAGAAGGGAGGGAGGCTCAGCCTGGAACGCTTTTTCTCCATGAGGACAGTCAGGCAGAAGCACAGATTGCCCAGAGGGGCTGTCCAGTCTCCATTCTTGAATGGTTTCAAGACTGGACTGGATGAAGCCCTGAGCAGCCTGATCTGACCTCAGATCTGACCCGCTGTGAGTGGGAGGTTGAACTGTGGCCTCTTAAGGTCCCTTTCAGCCTGAATTGTTGTGTGATTTCATGACGGTCTGAGCTTTGAATTGTGCTATTAGCCTGCATAATTGAAGTACATCTTATTACTTACTAAACCATTTATGCTAGAAGAGCAGTTTGGCTAAGGTCAAGCTAGTATAGATTGCCTGACCAGGTAACTTGGATCAGGTTGTACTGAACTACTACATATTTATGTTAACAGCAACTTAAAGAATGCTATTTAATTTCCCTATTATACTTAGATTGTAAGCACTGATTAAACTTACTTTGTTTCAGATAAATGCAAGTGAAATTCAAAGATTTTCAGATTTTCCATTGTCAAAGAAAACCCTAAAGGGTAAGTACAAAAGTTTTCTTCGGAAAATATTTTAAGTAAAAAAGGAATGTATTATTTATCTGCATCTGAAAAATCTTTTGCTTTAAACTAAGTTTTAGATAAGTATGTTCAGTGTTTGCTAAATGGGCAAATACAGCTCTGGGCAAGACAAAAATCAAGAATTTTCCCCCCCCCCCCCCCCCCCCCCCCCCTCTTTTTCTCCCAC
>NW_010516720.1:8082-18927 GCF_000687285.1 Phaethon lepturus
CTCTCTTTTCTTCCCACACTGCAAATACTAGGATTGCAGGAAGCTCAGTATCGCGTGGTAACGGAGATACAGAGGCAAACCATAGGTTTGGCTTTACAAGGTAAAGATGTACTTGGAGCTGCAAAGACTGGATCAGGCAAAACCTTGGCTTTTATTGTCCCGGTAAGTAATTTACATCCTTCCATTTGTACTTAAACCAAGTTATCCGGGAACTATTGGATGTCAAACAGCTTAGGTTAATAGATCCTGGGAGAAGAGTTATAATTCAACTGATCTAGATGTTCCAAGAAAGCCAAGATGCTAATTTAATAAAGCTGCTTAAAGTTCTGAAAGAATTATATTCTTCACCCTAGGAATATTCTGCCACTTAGAAATTCCATTTTGAGTCTTGCATTAGTAGACCCTGAGTTATTTAGGAAGTTGTTTGTTTTTTCTCTCAGGAGTCTGTTTTCCTGGTGCAAGTCTAGTTGTCTGATTCTTTTAAGATATGAATACTAAGTGTGTGGAATAGAATGGGGAAATTTCTTCAGTTCCTTAGGCTTTTTTTGTGATGGGTGGTTTTCAACCCTTTAAAATGTTAGGATTTGGACTTAAGCTTAGTGATTGTGGACTCCCTTTTCCTTATTGTCTTTTGTGGACTCGTTAGAAATCACCTCCAGGTAGAAGTGGGAAAACAGGATGAAAAACCCTGCCATGAATAATATATGTTTGACTGTTTTACTCAAAATGTCATGCTCTGCATTTAATTGCTTTGAGTTGAAAGTATAATTGGGAAGTTTGTTTGCTTAAAGTGCGCATGTAAGTAGATACAAACCCCATCCTGTTATGAATTTCTTTGGAACCTACTCTGTCAGTAACTATGTGAACAGTAGTAGGTGTTTTCTAGCTGAGAAGGCTTATGCTTGATGCTGTTTCTTTTTTTTTTAAATATCTTTTTTATTAGTAAAGAATAAAAAATTGCAGGTGGCTTCAAAACATAGTCTTCTGAACTGGAGGGAAAAAAAGGGAGATTGCTCAATTGGTTAATATAGAAGTACTTTGTTTTACAACCCTTATTTTAAAACCATTTTAGGGGAGAAAGATGGTAAGAGCTGGAGAGAGGAAGAGTGGAAAAAAAATTAGTTGTACAAGGATGCTTAACAGCCTTCAGAATTTCAGAATGCTTCATACCTATAAAATCTCTGTGTTAGGATTAGCTAAGACAGTCTTTCTGCAGTGTAAATTCATAACGGGAGGAATCATCCTGATCTGAGGTGTATGGCAACTTTAGTTGGAATGCTCTGTTTATAGCATGTGTGGATATTACTGCTTCAAGTCTATGACCAGGACTAAAGCTGCAATAATTTATTGTCTTCTAGTTGCTCATTCTATTTCTGGTTCCCACAAAACCTTATGAGCAGGGAGGTTCCTTGTGTTTTGTATAAACAGTTAAGGCTGAATTTCCAGAATTTAGCAGAGTAGGATTGATTATGCAGTAAAATGTTTACGATTTACCACCCATTACTGTCTGTCATTTGCTTCAGCAAATATCATTACCATCAGTTAGAACTGATATATAATCAAACTATGTGAAATGTATACTGATGTTTTGTCAAGTCATTATTTTAATTGGTATGGCTTTATCTTTCTTTTACGACATTTTTTGTTACAAATTTGTTGTTGTTACGTATTTTCCTTCTGAGATATTTATAATGAGAATACAGTAATTTTTTCCAGGCTTTGGAACTCCTGTATCGCCATCAGTGGACTTCAGCTGATGGACTGGGAGTTTTGATAATATCGCCTACCCGGGAACTGGCATATCAAACCTTCAAGGTTCTGCGTAAAGTGGGAAAGAATCATGAGTTCTCAGCTGGCCTTGTCATTGGAGGAAAGGTGTGTCCTCTCTCAGAGTTTGCTGCATGGAAGCATAAATGAGTGCTATATTAAGTGGTAGTTTGGGAGGGAAATGCTGGAAATGAAGCGTCAAGGAAAAAAGTAGTTAATGGGAGCTTACCGATGACCCACTTGTTTTCCTGTCTGTGTACTCTGTCTTTTGAAGCTTTTGCTTATTTACAGTCTTTCCAGGTTACATGACTGGATGGACCCTCCTGCCAAGCCTCCCAGGACTATGCTATTAATTTAGACTATTCTGAAATACTTTTTACTTAAGACATAAGTGTGAGTCTGCTGAAGAAATTGTGATATCCCTGTACAAAGAGGAAAGGCTGATCCTTGACTATTCTTTCTAAAAGCTAGCAATAGGTTAAGCTGGCCTGACCATCCCTGGTACTGGGCTTCTAGTGTGAACAGCTAGAGCTAAGGTGGTTTTTAACTCCTTTTCAGGATTTGAAAGAAGAGTCTGAAAGAATCCACCACATAAATATGCTAATTTGCACTCCAGGACGGCTTCTGCAGCACATGGATGAAACTTCATATTTCTATGCATCTGATCTGCAAATGTTGAGTAAGTTTTTTGAGTACTTGAAAGTACCCAGAAATATTTTGTAGCAGTTCGTAATTGTGTAGAGCACTTCCTTGGGTAAAAAGTTTGTCTGAGTCATGGTATATAGATGAAATGGCATTTAAGTTGACACATGTACAAATTAAAAAACAAACCAACAAAACGCCTTTCTTGTTTCTTCTCTGAAACAGTTGCTGAGCATGCCTTCCTTAGGATGATAAGAACAAGTAGGTGAGCTAGTAAGGAACCCAAAACCAAATGTAGTGTCCCATATAATTCTTTAGATCTGTCTTAACTAATGCTGGCCTTTCCATTCTGGCTATGGCTCTCATGTTTTTCCTGACATGATAATTAACTATATGGAATATCCATTGCAGTGTGTATATTTTGGTCCAGTTCTAGAAAACACTTTTCTTTTGAATTTTAAGGCAGATTGCTGCTTCTTTCTTTGTTTTTGTTAGCATTGTTAACATTGTTTCTTTTCATCCTTCCAACCTGAATAAAAATTTCAGTGTACTGAAGAGGTTTGCCTGCCACTAAGGACTGCATAATCTTTAGCATAGCCTGAGGAACTTAGGAGCAATTAAGAAGCTAATGAAGCTGATAAAATGTGAAATTATGCTTGCTACACTTAGTACAATTCATGGCAGTTAGACAACTGCATTAAACCTAGGCCCTTTTCTTAAAACTTTGTCTCTGTGCTACTCTGTTTGTACCCTGTGTTTCAATGGTAAATTCAGCTTAGGTACAGGAGAGGCTGTTTTGCTTTTTCATGAATAGTACAGCATTGTTTTATATTCCATGTTTTGTTTCAGTAATAGGACAGGCCATTTGTAATTTGCAGTTTGTCTGCAAATTGCAACTGTTTACTTGAAATGCTGATCTTGTATGCTTCAGCATGTGAAACTGAGGGCTGTAGTGCATAGATTATGGGAAATGCTATGACTTCTGTTGCAGTTTTAAAAAAAATATGTTTTATGGAGTGCATGAATATCTAAAGAGAATCCTGTCATATACAGTAATGAAATTAATCTCTGCAGTTTAACTAGGTATGGATTTTTGGATTATATAGATTCAATGTATGATTTTTAAAAATATAAATAAAGCTAAAACCAGTTTTTCTCAAACTGTCTCTTAATTCAGTTCTCGATGAAGCTGATAGAATTCTAGACATGGGGTTTGCTGATACAATGAATGCAATCATAGAAAATCTACCTAAGAAACGCCAGACCCTGCTTTTTTCTGCAACACAAACAAAATCAGTGAAGGATCTTGCACGGCTGAGTCTGAAAGATCCGGAGTATGTTTGGGTTCATGAGAAATCCAAATTCAGGTATGTTGGGATATTTTTTTTTTTTCTGGGGGTAGGGTTAAACAGATGGTCATCCTCTTAACTGCTTCTCTGACAGTCAGTTCCCTGAATCAGAAGTTACATCGTGCATCCTCCTTCCTGCAGTGTTGGATCCTGTTGTGTCCCTTCCTGAAAGCAAGGAATTTCCAGATAGGAGGGTACTAGTTCTGACCGATTCGTTCCAGGGAGGCTGAACCTGCACTTTCTTTGTGGCTCCTCAGGCAGCTTTGCAGAGTGGAAATTTTCTTCCTTGGGAGCAAGGCCCAGAGTGGGTTATAGCTTAGATGGAGTAGTATCCCGCCTGTAACACTGGCTTCTGAATTGCTACTTTTTTGTTGTTTGGCTTCCTTGCCTCCTGTGTGTATGCACTTACTGTGCAGAACCACCACATGTGTTGCACCAACACAATTATTCTGTGCGCCATTGATAAATATGGCTTTCTGAGGAAATGCTACTCTGTTGGGAAAGTGCAGAATGACAGTCTTGTTTGTGTATTCAGTATTAGGTGCCCAAGGGAAAGCATGCAGCATTAGTTCCTGTGCAGTAAATCTTGTGGCTTCCTGATGTGCTGGGTTTACTGTGCACACAAAATAAATTTGTCATGCCATACCGTTTGGATCAGAATGGAAGGACCTTGCAAAAAGTGCAGTATGTGGTCTGCCAAGCTCAAAAAATTTAATGTGTCACTAAGTGAAGAATGTTATTTAGTATGTTGCATTTCTGTGGGTTCTATCATCTAAGTGTCAAATGGCTTATGAATATGCATGGTTTTTTTTCTGCTTTTCTGTGACGTATGCATATATTTCCATATGTAAGATGCACGAGAAAGGTGAAGCACAGTGATAAAAATGGCTTTCCCGAGAGCAAACGAGGAAGCAGCAAAATGAACAGCACAGCCAGGTTGAATCCTGAGGCAGTTTTAACAGTTTGATTTGATTATCTCTGTATTGTACTGCAAACACCTTTTTTAATCAGTAGTACTATCAAAGGCATCTTAAATAAGCATGGTTGCCTCAGAAGATTGTGTGGCTAATAGCCTCTTAGCAGAAGAGAATGTACAAGCCTAGTATGTAGTCTTCATTTTGAGTACTGACTGTTTCACAGATCTCGAATTTTTCGTGAATTCTTATTTTAAATTACATTTAGTTTTTAAAATATTTATGAAAGTGCAATTAGATAATAATCAGAATCGAAAAGGAAAGCATTCATTTGTTTTAGAATTTACTGCCTGGGGACAGAAGAGGTTATTGCCTTACGAAAACAGTTTCCTCTGAAAGAATTACAAAGCACAAGGTGCTGCAGCATAATTCAAACTGACTAGCAGAACTGGAGCAGTGTCTTGTAATTTCATCCTCCTAAGTGGCACCTTTAATAAAATAATTGTGAATACCCTTGGTCTGTTTAGGGTGAAGCAGAGGAACTGTGAGAAATGAGCATTTAGATGTATTCAAGGGCAATTATGCCAAAGAATTTTTTTATTTAGTTTATTTTGTAAAGAATGGAAAGGTGAGTTAAGATGACAATTCAGAGCTTTACAAAGTCACTTTGGATGTCGGGGTGTAATCAGTTGAAGTACATCAGTGCTCTTTTTTTGTATGTGATTAGACTGTGCTTTGACATTGCCTTAAGCACAAATGATGCTTTAATAGGACTAATAGACAAAATTGCATTTTAAGTCAAGGCAATTTGAATGTCACTGCTTAGACATATAAGGAGTTTGGCTTGCTAGTAGTAAACGAATTCAGAAGTAATGTCAAAAGTTGTCCCTTCCTCCCCACTGCTTTTAGTAAGGAAATTGATTCATCTTTAAAGAGTAGCTTTCTAGTGGAGCCGCTAAGATTGTTCCTCAAAGTGTTCCAGCCTCACTGTTTTCCCCCCCCCCTCCCCCCCCCTTCTTTTTCTGGCTATTTGTCAGACATTCTTGACTTAAAAGAAGGGACAAGCAGCTCTATAGATATTGCATGCCTGTGTATTCTTTATCTTCCCTTCTTTTCTTTCTGATTTTAATGTTATGGGAACTAACGGTATCTAAATGTACTTTTGGGTTTTTTGTTTTTTAGTACCCCGGCAACTTTGGATCAGAACTACATTGTTTGTGAGCTTCAGCAAAAAGTAAACATGTTATACTCTTTCTTGAGAAGTCACTTGAAAAAGAAGAGCATTGTGTTTTTTGCAAGCTGTAAAGAGGTATGGCTATTCTCCCCCTTTCACCGTAGCATTTTAAAATTGTGAAAATTAAGATATTTATGTAGATGTCAAGGCACGAGAGAGGTGTGATTCTGGACTAGTTTGCATCAGGAAATTGGGGGAGGAATCAAACATCACCTACTCCTCTAGGCACATCATGCAGGGCCTTGGCTGCCAGGAAGCTCAATGACCCAGGCTTGATGCAGGATGGTTCTGGAGACTTCAGTGTACTCAGTCATTTTTGTGCTCTGCTGTTACAATGAATGCTAAATGCTATGTCACTAAGTGCCAGCTATTTCAGTTTTGTCTCACGACACATTTTGTAGTTGGGTTACAGAGTATTTTAATAGTTTTACCTACTTTCTTTACAAGCTTTTAAATCTGTCTATATAAATCATAACTGTGAAATAGTGCAGGGAATTTTTTTCTTATGTTTATGTGGGAAGTAATCCTTCAAATAACTGCTTGTGTAAATGTCCTGGGACTATTCTGGTAAAGTTATTTGTATGTGTTTGTATGGCATAGGTGCTTATTCCTATAACTACTGGATGTATCAAATATTTTACAACATACAGTGGTGTAGTAAATATTCATTGCAGTTATTCCACTTGTGCAAGAGGTTACAATATTTTTGTTGTTTCACAGTTGGCTGGTGAGTACAGTGAGGTGGTAGGCTTAGTTGTACAGAAATTCTCTGAGCAGCAACCGTTACTCCAGTATGTGCAGTTTCTGTAACTATTTTCTTAAAAAAATATTAGATATCTGCCTGCTATAAAATAATGATGCATCATGGAGCATGTGTGTAGGAGTAAACACACTGCTTTAATGAGAGAAGCTGTTGAAGCTTGAAATAGTAAACCAAGACTCTGTAGATTGCTTTGAGTTCAAGCATAAGACACTACACCTCTACAGTATTGTCAAGAAGCAGTGCTTCTGATGAGGGGAGACCTTATTGTGCTACAACTACCAGAAAGGGCGTTGTGGTGACGTGGGTGTTGGTCTCTTCTCCCAAGTAACTAGCGATACAACAAGAAGAAATGGCCCCAAGTTGCACCAGGGGAGATTTAGACTAGATATTAGGAAAAATTTCTTTACGGAGAAAGTGGTCAAGCATTGGAACAGGCTGCCCAGGGAGGTGGTGGAGTCACCATCTCTGGAAGCGTTCAAAAAATGTGTAGATGTGGTACTTCAGGATATGGTTTAGTGGGCATGGTGGTGTTGGGTTGATGGTTAGACTCGATGATCTTAAAGGTCTTTTCCATCCTTAATGATTCTGTGATTCTGTGACTTTTGATACTTCGATCATTTATATATAGCCTAACTAGCCATGTCTCAAGTCATTCTTGCTGTTACCTACTCTGGTTCCTTTTAGGAAATGCCATCAAAAGGCAAACCAGTCTTGTGCTATAGTTCATTTCCTCTTCTAGTACCTGGGAGTGTGACAAGTCTCAAAATGGCATCTCTTGTCTCTGATGTGGAGAAAAGTATATTTCATTTGATGTGTGAAGTCAGTTGCTGTATATTGGATATGATCTTAACAAGTTTAGCATTGCATGTTAAATTCTTTTTTTTTCCCTGGATTTGTTGGGTAGGTCCAGTATCTATTCAGAGTGTTCTGTAAGCTTCAGCCTGGTCTTCCTGTACTGGCACTCCATGGCAAGCAGCAGCAGCTGAAGAGAATGGAAGTCTACACTTGTTTTGTTCGGAAAAAAGCAGCAGTACTTTTTGCTACAGATATTGCAGCTCGTGGCCTGGGTATGTACCCACAGAAGCAATAATTAATCACAAAGTGATGATCTAACCCTGTTGAGACTTTCTAGGACTTTATGCTCTGAAGACCAACCTGATTTGTAAGAAATGAAGGTGTAGTTTGCTTAAGAGCTCGTTAAGGTTTTTCAGAAGAGATATGCTTCTTAAAGTTCTGCCGTTTCTTTACTGAAGAGGCCCACATCATTTGACTTATTTTTTCTTTTTGTCCTGGAAAGTTGTCAACTATGTTGTCACTAGTTTTGTAATGGCATTTGTTAGTGAGATAGTCAGTGGAAGCTGTCTTTTATTTATTTTTTTAAGTCTGGAGACAATCTAGTTTTTCCAGCCTTGTTCTGTGACAAATATCTGGAAGAGGAAAAAATGGAAGTAGTGATGTATTTGCTTACTACGTGCCTGATGTGTCTGTATCCTGTGGGTTACTCCAAAGGGTATAAAAAAAGTACTAACCTACCAGTATGTGGGAATGAAAACCTGAAGAAATTTTTATGTCTGAGCTATGGGTGGCATTATAGGACTATATTCTTAAGGAGGCAAAAATTAGATGAGAGGAAAAAGCAAAAATATTTGTAGGACCTGTTTTGGCTCAAGTTTCTTTCCTCTGGTCATTACCTACTGAATTATGATTTACTTCTTTATATTTTCTGTGGAAACTTTGGACTTTTTTTTTTTTTTAGTACTTGGAGGAATCTAGGTATGACACAAGACTGTTTTCAGGAAGTAAACTCTGCTGTCCAAAATGTAAGGTTTTGTCAGTATTCTACAAAAGGGAGGAAGGTGCACTAAAAACTGAAGGCAGAAATGAAAACTCTTTATCATACCTTCTACACTGCTGAAATCTCACTAGTGAGGATCTAATGTGGGTGTGGTTGTTTAGGTTTAGAATGTAGGTATGATTGTGGTATATAGCGTAGCTACAGATTTGGTCAGGAATTAACACACACTTATACCAAAGCAAAACATGGTGCTGCCGGGTGAAGTGCAACGGTTAGAAAATGCTTATTTATAGTATCATTCACATTCAGTGTTGATTTCTTTGTAAGGCTTGGTCACACCCTCCCATCTTTGAGAGGGACTATCATATTCTGTATGTGGACAGCTGAAGTAGTGCTGTCTTGCCACAGCTAACTTCAAACCCTGGTGGTGTAGGACATTGATACTGTAGGTGAAAAGTGGGTCAGATATTGTTACTTAATTATTAAATGTGGTGTTTTATCATCTGTGTGACACAAAGCATGCCTGTTCTTGTCAAGTGTGAAATTATGTTCCATTCAGTGCACTGTCATAATTTAGGAAATGAAGACACCATTAATTTAGCTTTCTTTGAAGAGAGTGATTGTTTATGATATGCTAATACATGCAATTAATTTTATTTTCATTTCAGAGGTTGCATCCAATGCCTGTAAATTGTTCTAAATGAGAGTTCTTATAGGAATTAATGCTCCAAAATAATGTGTTTCTCTTGAATAGGAGGCTTTTGAGTACAGTGAGCTTAAATTTTGACCCTTTTTTTCTTTACACAGACTTTCCAGCAGTAAACTGGGTCATTCAGTTTGATTGTCCAGAAGATGCAAACACATATATCCACAGAGTGGGAAGAACAGCCAGGTTTGTTTTCACTTTTCATTAATATTTTGACTTTTAAAACTAACTTACTGTAGGGACAGATAATTGACTAAAGACTCACTTGAAAAAACCAAGGTATAAATTGGAAAAATCAAGATAGAAATTGGAAAGAAAGAAGGGCTGTTATCACCAAAAGACTCTTTTGATTAGTTAAAGGTAATGGTTTGACTTAATCGTTTTTTAGTGAGCTTCAGAGACTCCTTATGCAGACATTAAAAATATGCCCAGTTGTTTAATCTGATCAGGGAAGATTAGTAGTGAGGAACCAAAATCTTTTGCACTTGGCAAGATTATCTCAAAGGCTGAGTTGAGCATGTTTGTGGTTCAAAAGCTTGTTTTGCCACTGCCATTTATAGATAAATGCGGCTTTAGACTGTGGATCCAATTTCTTTGTGTCATTGAAGACTCTTCAAAAGAATGGAAATATTTCTTCCTTATTTGAATTTGGGGAGGAAGGAATCAAAGAATGTTAATTACAGGTTAAATTTTTAATTTTCTAAGTCTTCTGTAGAATTATATTCTTAGGGATAGCTTTAGTTAAAATATTTGTGGCTAAGCCTTTATGATGGGAGTTACCCAGATATACTGTTGAAAACTCGGTCCTTGATCTCTAAAGTGGATTTTTAAGAGAAACGGCAGTTGTTGTCCTGTATAAATCGGTAGATAAAAAACTTTCCGCAATTATCTGAAGGATGAAATGCAGGACCTGGTATTATATCTTGTACATAATTTAATTTGTAGTAGGGTTTGCAACATAGGCAGTTGTCAAACATAATAACAGAAGAGTTTCTTAGAATAGGACTTAAGCACTCTGCAGCACAGGAGTTTAAAATATGTCTTTCTGGATCAGATGGCATTAAATTTTGGTGACTGTAATAAGAATGTGTACTTTCAGCCCTCTTTCAGAATGTGGAAGTTCTAGCCATGTTTTCATTGTAATTTCTGCCCCATTCTTTCCTGTGTCTGCCATTTTCCTATCTACCTGTTATAACAGAAGGGAATAATACATTTTAAAATGCTTTTGGAAAGAAACTGTTGACGAACAAAATCAGTAAATGTTATACATAAATAGTTAAAACATGTAGCTATTTGGCTAAATTCAAATGTAGATGTAATCTCACAGAATCACTAAGGTTGGAAAGGACCTTCAAGATCATCAAGTCCAATCATTAATCCAGCGCCATCATGTCCCTTAAACCACGAAGCACCACATCCACACGTTTTTTGAACACTTCCAGAGATGGTGACTCCACCACCTCCCTGGGCAGCCTGTTCCAATGCTTGACCGCCCTCTCGGTGAAGAAATTTTTCCTAATATCCAATCTAAACCTCCCCTGGTGCAACTTGAGGCCATTTCCTCTCGTCCTGTCACTAGTTACTTGGGAGAAGAGACCAACACCCTCGTCGCCACAACCCCCTTTCAGGTAGTTACAACTACCTGAAAGCGATAAGGTCTCCCCTCAGCCTCCTC
>NW_010516721.1:0-2074 GCF_000687285.1 Phaethon lepturus
AACCTAGTGATTCTGTGATTCTGTGATATGTTTTATATTATTTTCCAGAAGGAAGGGTTTGTGTGTGTTTATAAGGTAAGGGAGAAGACATTTTACCTTTTGTGTCCCGAGTCTGTCTTGCACAGTGTTAGCTGCATATTGAAGTGACACACAAGCATTGGGGTGGTGGAAGTACAAAAATACCGGCTTTCATGCCTTTGTGTTACAGCTGGTCAGAGGCTGAGGTATGTCATACAGAGCTTCCTACCTCCTCTGAGTAATACTGTCTCTGACTTCTAGCAATTCAGCCTGCCACTCCCCTACAATTCTGTTTGGCTTGTTTTGATCCAAGGCTGTTCCTGGGTGATAGCTGAGATTCATGCCTAGCAAAAAGTAAAGTATGTGGAGAGTGTTTTAAAGAGCATGGCATTCATTTTTCCCCAAGGCAGTTTAGCATTGTTAGGTTGTTATTTTCATCAAATATAGTGTTGTATTTTTCATCAAATGTAAGGGAAAACTTGGAAATATATTTGTGTAATTTGAGTAACTTCTGCTTTTTTGCTAGCAACTGTATGCTGAGCTTGAGTATCTGATAAAATTATTAGAATTGCCAAGCCAGAAAGGCTTTTCTGTGAAAGAGAATTCTGAGAGAATAAGTGAGCTTATTCGTCTCCATCAAACAGTGAAGGACACAATGACAGAATATGATGAGATTTTCAACAAGTCAGTCAAATTCCATCATACTAAAAAAGAAGTGAGTATAATCTTTTAAAATATACCTTCTTGCCATTGCAGTTAAACTATTGTTGGGTTTAGTGCCTGTTGTCTTTCTTCTTTTTTTCCCCAAACAAACAGCATTAACCCACCTGGTGGTCAGAATTAAAATTTTGGATCTAAAACTGCATGAAATCTGGAGAATTCCAAATTTGGATCTGAACCCAACTTTAATTGCTTAAACCCACATCAACACAATTTAGGGTAACATGTTATAGATAAGGAAGGAATTGTAAGTTTTCTTTCACATTATTTTAAACACACACTGATTTTCATTTGAATATATTCTAGCTGGAATGTCTATCAAAATCGGGAGAACTGGATATTCCTGAAATATGTGAGGACCCTGAAAATGTGCACCATGCTAAAGCCTACCTTGTGAATGTTCAGGAGAAACATGCGCGTATCAGACAGCTATATAAACTGCTCATTACTCAGGGAGTGGATATCTTGTCTGCAGTGCAGCAACCTGTGAGTAGAATTAGAATGATTTGTGACATTAAGGATAAATATTAAGGAAAATCATTGGAGCTATCTGACTTTTAGATGTACAAAAAAATGTACTAGTACCCTGAGAAAAATAATTCCAGAGCTTTAAGATCCTTTTAAAAGAAAGCAAAACATGAAATGTAAAACAGTTGATCATTTTTTAGATTGTTACTTCTAGAATTTGCAGATACACAGCTATCAAATTAAATGAAACATCCAGGAATGATGAAACTTACTCTTCAGTAATTACTCACTGCAGGACAACCAAGGGATCAGGCCGAGCCAGCATGGGTTCATGAAAGGCAGGTCCTGCTGGACCAACCTGATCTCCTGCTATGACCAAGGGACCCGCCTAGTGGATGAGGGAAAGACTGTGGATGTTGTCTACCTGGACTTTAGTAAAGCCTTTGACAGCGTCTCCCACAGCATTCTCCTGGAGAAACTGGAGGCTTGTGGCGTGGACGGGTTTACTCTTCGCTGGGTGAGGAACTGGCTGGATGGCTGAGCCCAGAGAGTTGTGGTGAACGGCGTTAAATCCGGCTGGCGGCCGGTCACAAGCGGTGTTCCCCAGGGCTCGGTTCTGGGGCCGGTCTTGTTCAATATCTTTATTGATGATCTGGATGAGGGGATTGAGTGCTCCCTCAGCAAGTTTGCAGATGACACCAAGTTGGGTGGGAGTGTTGATCTGCTGGAGGGTAGGAGGGCTCTGCAGAGGGATCTGGACAGGCTGGATCGATGGGCAGAGGTCAACTGTATGAGGTTTAATAAGGCCAAGTGCCGGGTCCCACTTCGGCCACAACGACCCCATGCAACGCCACAGGCTTGGGGAGGA
>NW_010516722.1:0-236 GCF_000687285.1 Phaethon lepturus
CCTTCGTCACCTCCCCGGCCCTCCTCATCCTCAGCCCCTCGCCCCGGGCGAGGACGACGCCGCTCGGCGCGGCCGCGACACGGGTCTGGGGGGGACTGGTGAGATGGGGGATGGGGACAATGGGCTGGACGGGATGGGCAGGCGGGTGGGGACGGACGGACAGACGGATGGATGCATGGATGGATGGAAGGAAGGAAGGAAGGATGGAAGGATGGACGGATGGATGGAAGGATGGA
>NW_010516722.1:362-768 GCF_000687285.1 Phaethon lepturus
GGATGGATGGATGGATGGATGGATGGGTGGATGGGTGGATGGAAGGAAGGAAGGATGGAAGGAAGGAAGGAAGGATAGATGGATGGATGGAAGGAAGGATGGATGGATGGATGGGTTATGGATGGAAGGATGGATGGAAGGATGGATGGAAGGATGGGTGGGTGGAAGGAAGGAAGGAAGGAAGGAAGGAAGGAACGAAGAATGGAAGGAAGGATGGATGGATAGAAGGAAGGAAGGATGGAAGGATGGAAGGAAGGATGGATGGATGGAAGGATGAATGGATGGAAGGAAGGATGGAAGGAAGGATGGATGGGTGGGTGGAAGGAAGGATGGATGGATGGATGGGTGGATGGAAGGAAGGAAGGGAGGAAGGAAGGAAGGAAGGAAGGAAGGAAGGGAGGAAGGA
>NW_010516722.1:1147-1389 GCF_000687285.1 Phaethon lepturus
AGGGAAGGAAGGAAGGATGGAGGGATGGAAGGAAGGATGGATGGAAGGAAGGATGGAAGGAAGGAAGGACAGACAGACCCCTGAGGGAAGGACCCCCCCCGCACCTCAGCCCCCCAGCCCCACCTCTCGGGTCGATGCTTGGTGGTGACGCGGTGCTGCAGGTCGGGGACGGCGTCCTCACTGCCGGCGCGGTTCTCAGCGGCGGCGTGGAGCTGCTCGGCACCGCTGCTCAGCTCCGGCCC
>NW_010516723.1:5000-21741 GCF_000687285.1 Phaethon lepturus
ATGCTTCCACAGGCCCTTCCAAATCTTTTCAGCTTGCTGCAAAGCTCCTGGTGAAAGTCAGCTATGTTCATGATAAAATTGTATAAAAATCAATTGCGATGTCGTAAGCTGGGGTGGCTTTTGCAGACTGACATGCCCAATGCTAGCAGAGTTTTAGAGAGCAAGATACAGCACAGTATCCCACAATTAAGACCTAGATTCATTCAAGATACCTGAATCACCCTCCCTTCTAAATCATTGTAGGGAGAGGTTTTACATGTAGTTCTCATGGTAAATATTCTTTAGGAAAAAAATGGATTGGTGTCTGTAGCACTAAAGAAAGCAACTGATTTAAGACAGGTCATTTGAATCCTTGTGCAGGCAGGGAACTACCACTTGTTAATATACATACTTTTTAGAATTTTACTATTCAAGAGTCCTGTGAATGTTATTCCACTTTGTCTGTCAGCATTGTACCTTCTTCTTCCTTCTCAATTTTCCAAAAATAGAAGAAAAAATAATAAAGGGAGAAATAAAAATGGCTGAAGTTTAAACAGTCTGAAGGGGAGGAGGTTCTCAATGTCTTACATTTTAGAATATATTCTTTGATGAGTGAGTTTTGAATTTTTTGTTTGAAACTTAATTAAAAACAATTCATTCTTCTTTGAACACTGTCAATTAGGAAAAAAAAAATCTCATGGAAAATCCTAAAAAAAGTGTTTTTACAACACTTATTTTTACCAGTTTTGGGTGAACTGGTTTATTTTGAGACACGGCTTTTTTTTTTAAGTCCAAGCAAAGTAGAATAGCAATAAGTAGTCACCAAAGAAATATCAGTGCCGTCTGCTCAGAGCTTAAAGTCAGGCTCGGTGGTTGCCGATGAAAGCAGGAGAGTGGCTGTTGTCCCGGTGCTGTGGGCAGTGCTGTGGAGGGGTCCCGTGCAGAGGGGTAAAACGGGAGGGGAAGAGAAACCGCCAGAAGAAACCTGGGTAACGCGGCAGTACCGATCCATGGGCAGCAGGACGTGAGGGTGGGAGGAAATACTGCAGACATTTTAATGTGGGCAGCTTGAACGTGGGAAGAATGAGCCAAATATTAGTTAGCTGGTATTCAACTGCAGAAGGTTTTAGCAGGCACGCCTGTGAGAAGACAGGGTATTTGAATACCGGCTAAGAAAATAGTTTGCATCCCAGTTTTATTTAGACAGCTGTACTATAAGACACACAATAGTTTAAAAATTAACTGTGCTGCGGTGTGTGTGTGTGGGTGGGTATAAATGGCAATAAAACATGGGAGTGTGCATTTCATACCTGTGTCTGTTAGATTTGATGCAGACGTATAACTAATATTTTCATTCTGCAAATGCCTATGTGTAGGAAGAAAATGTAGCTGGTTAAGAGGCCATAAGCAGTTTTAAAATGCTTTCTTGCAGATCTGTATGAACTTCATGTTTTTGAATGCTGAGTAAGAAGATATTCCCTCTACGAACGTGATTGAGGTAGCCATTAAGCTTGAAGTTCAGGGTTTAAATACAGGACCTCTGTATAATGTTTTCTGAAAAATGGGTGCTCTCCTGCAAAATGTTGGTTTGAAATACAGGAAAGATAATGACCCGTGCATATACATGTTGGATAAGCAACTGGGGCTTATAGGCTGTGCCTGTGAGACCCTTTCTCTCAAATGTTGCTAAAGGTGGTGTAATTTCAATTTACTTTTTCAGGGACAAAATACTAAACAGTGGCTGTTTTACAGCGTCTTCAGGAGATGAGTCTGTGTCTCATGCTGGTATTCTGTGTGTGCTACAGACACCAACAGCCGGAGCAGAGAGTTTCAGGCTGCAGTAAAGTGTAAAAAGAGGCACCCGAGCCCTTTCTGTCTCCGGTGTGGGGTAGTGGAAGTAACTTTTGCCCCTGCTGCAGATTCTCACGTGAGCCTGACCACCTGAATATGCCTGGGTTGCCACTCATGCCCCGTCCTTCGGTCTAGAAGAAGCAGCAGCGCTCACACTCGCCCGGCTGTGCTCCCCAGGAGCCGGGACACGGGGCTCACGCAGGCGACTGGGAAGCTGGGCTGGCACGGGGCACGGCGCTGGGAAGGGGGGGTGTGTACTGTAAGTGTGTGACAAGGTGGGATCCCATTTTGGGGTGGAGGCCTTTGCATCTGTGCACCGTGAAGTGCATGGGAAGAAAACAAGGGCAAAAGAAGAGCAGGCTGTGGGGAAGGATGGAGGGTTGCCTTGGCGGGAGGTTCGCGGTGGTAAAGGGCATGGGGCAGAGGGTCTAGTTTGGGCAGGTGGGATGTGTGTAATACGTGGCATGAAGCAGGTGAGGGGGCAACATAGAGGTATGGTAGATTTGGAAATCATTGAGGTTCCTCCAGCTAGATAAGTTGTTCAGGGGGGAGAACAGGAGAAGAATTTGCAGTTTAAGCAAATGAACTTTACAACTGAAGAGAAAACCTTTGAGTTTTTATTAGAGCAGATGGATCAAGGAGAACACTGCTACCTCTGTGAATAGTGACAGGGAGGCAAAAGCAGGTGCTTGGCCCCATGCTGCCCAGTGGGGCACTGAAGATGTTGCATCTGGGAGCTCCCAGCTTTGTATTTTCAACACATCTGACAGATGGTCTGAAGATGGGTTGTCTGTATTGAGAATACAGCGAAAGCAAGGTCTTTTCTCCCTCATACCTCCCCAAGGAGGAGTGGAACAAAATGACAGTAGAGATATTGCTTGATGACCAAACTTGATTTTCAGAAGCTGCTCTACGGGTGGCTGCGAGACCTTTTGAAAAGTGTAGTGTTTTAAAGAACATGCCTTTACAGTAAGAAATCATGCAATGCTTGGGCTCCCAAGGAACTGATTCAGGCCATGGCTGCAAGTTTAAATTCTTTGATGAAAACTATTGCCTGCTGGATGGGTTAATAAGGTATGCAGCTTTAAAAAAAATCTCATTATGAAGATGAGATGCCATTATGTCAGTTATTGTGGCCCAAGACTTGGTATTTCAGACTGCAGCCTGAAAATTAATATCTTAAATAGTGATATGACAGTCCTCTACAATAAATGCAGGATGTAACCAGCTATGAGGTAGACGGTATACTTGCAGGGTCAAAAAACCCCTAAAACTGGTAAAATAAGATTTACATTAGCTTTTGTGGTATTTTGGGCTACTGTTTCAAGACAAGACACAATTTTTAAGGATACTTTTTCTAAATTAGATCTCATCTCACACCCCGGTAAGAATTTGCCTTCTCCTATTTTTGTTGCTGTCTGGGGAAATGAAAAAAAAAAATAATCAGCTTTTCTGTTTTGTTTAATCAAAAAGTTTTCCTAAATACATGATTTGACCATGTCCAAAGTGTTTTTATGTATCTTTTGAACAACACTTAAAACATGGTAAGAGCATGGTACCTGTATAACACTCTGTCTTCTATCTTATTGTAGATCATTTCTAAAATCAGTGTGATAATGTGCCTCCCTGTCATAGAGCATTCACTTTCCAGAGACCTTGACCAGAGAGACATAAAGTCATGGCCATTCAGGTACGGAAGGACCTCAGGAATCCAACCTCCTGCTCCAAGCAAGGTCAACACTGAATTCAGACTGGTTGCTGCAGTGGGCTTTGCCCAGCTGGGCAAGGTTGAAAACCAAGGTTGAAAAATCAAAGCAACAGGGCCTGTAGAAGACAGGAAGCCATTAGTACTGGTAATTAAGGACAAAAATATTTTACATTTTAGTGACTTGGCATGTTTAAGCTTAGCACAGGCTCGTTCTTTTATCTTGTGATGCTGTGCTAAAATCTTCTTGGCAAAGCAGGTGGCTAAGAAGGGCGTCAGCAAAGAAGCAGCTGCAGTCTCATCATTTAGCCTCCGAAGTGCTTTTCCCTTCCTTATTAAAGGGGCATATAGGGCAGTGATATCACCCTAGAAGGACTCGCCGCCTCCTTTGCTAGGGCCACAGCTTGCCTTTGGGACTTGTACTGAAACCACCCCCCCCAACACCCACACCCACCGGCTTTCCTCTTTCTACCGCACAGTGTTTCATGTATTGCCCCATTAAAACACTTTCCTTTGTTAGGGAGGTCTCATTCCTCTTTAATTATGTCCTCCAGAGTGGCATTCAAGGATAGGTTATTTTCCTTCTTTGTAGAGGATGTGGAATAATTTTCCCAAGGCAGTTTTAACTTCCCCTTTCCTTTAGTAATCCTAGTGTTTTAAATTACTCCTTTAATCACCGTCTCAAGGTAATCACCATGCAATAACCTGTCCTGTGATTCTGACTCAGGAGCCAGAAACTTCCCCTATTCTGTGGCTGAGGAGGTGGCTGAGAAATTACCATTTTGTGGTTTGTTTTTAAAACATTTTATTAATTTTGCTCTTTTTTTTCTTTCACCTACTTTTTAAGAGGATCTGAATTGGAGGAGGGATAATGTTTCCTGGATGCTTCAAATTTCCCTTCTTGTTTTAGGATTTTTGATTAACTCCTCAGTTTTAATGATTATCATCCTCTGCAGAATTCACTTCCATTAAAAACCATCTTTTCCAGATCTGATTAATCTCTCTTTATTTAGCTCTTGTTGAGCCTTTTGTGATATGTGGAATCCAGCAGGGCTACAATTAACCAGCTCCTCTCCTCAGAGAGTAGCTTGAAACCACCTTTTAAAAAACCTATAGAAAAGAATTAAATGTGTGGTCTCCATCTCTGTGAAATGGCAATGCTTACAATAATAGACTACCACACTTGTCTAAGAGTACATGGGGCAGCCTTTTTTTTCCTACAGAACTAGTTCAGCATATTCTTTCCTGTGTGGCCTTCACTTTCATTCCTTTCTACTAACTTTGCTTTCATGGATCTCAAACAAAGAGAAATAGTTGATAGCAATGTTCAACATTTGTTCCTGGACTATAGTTTTTGTGCCGCTAACTTACCAGCTTTGGCGTGCAAGAATTCCAGTACAATGTGTTCATAAAATGTTAAATACCTTGGGATTTCTTTTTCTGCAGTTTGCATTCACAGTTCTTTAATTTAATTTAGTCAATTTTCAACTATATCCATAGGATGGCAGATTTGCGTGCAGTGTAGGTGGTGCTGAAATGGATGGTGAACATCTGTGTGAATGAGACATGAAGACAGAAAGTGCAACCTGCTTTTGCAGATGACAAGAAGTCATTCCCATAATATTTTCAACCTGTCTTGAGGAAGCTGCCTTGTTCTTTGCCCATTTTCAAGGGGGTGATTTTTTCACAACTGGCTAGTACGTTATGAGCTCTATTTCTCTCTCTCTCCTCCCCCTGCCTCTCTTTCTCTCTGTCTCTTCAAGCCTTGAGAATGTGTGACTACTGGGGGAAGAATACCTTCCTTATTTGAGTGGGCTTTTGGGAAAGCCTTGTGGGAAATCCAAATTTCTCTCATCCGGCTTTGGAGACGTCAGGGAATGTGCCAGTGAACCTTGTTAACCACAAAAGAAATTTTTTCAAAGGGTAGATGGACCTGATTTTAATGTTTCTTATCTGAGCCATATTCTTCAAAGCAAGAAGTCTAGGTGTTTTCAGAATATGTACTGAAGGAAATGGTGTGCACAATCTAAGCATGGTCAGGCATGCACAGGATTTGCTTCTAAAGCAAGGACCATCCCTGGGGTGTGGGGAAACAGAAGACATCTTGCATTTTGGACAGTGACTGGCATAATGGGATTCTTGTGGTACAAAATTAGAATAAATTGTATAGAGGACATTTCAGGAAAAAGACCTTGCGTAGAAGTTAAGAATGCCTTCTAGGGAAGAATGTTCTCTCTCAAGGACCCCACCAAGGCAACCCTTGCTGGTTGAAACAACACATAACACAAAATACATCCGTTTAGAAAGACTGTGCAACTGCACATGGGAAAGTGTGACAGAATAGCTGGCACTAACATGGGGCTAATACTTCTGTTCTCTCCACCCTCTTGATTTCAACCCACAAATAAAAAGATGTTCTGGATAGTGATGGAGACTAACCTGGGACATGCCCTGTCTTAAGTCTGGAAGGACCAGTCCTAGGTTAAAAGTTGAATGATAATTTATATATCGGTAATTAGGACTTGTAAAGTGCGTTCTGACTCTGAGAGGCCTATTTCCCAACAATCTGTTACTAGTTGGTCTCCCAGTTTACTCAGGCAAAACTGACTAAATCCCATTATAAGAAACCCAAGCAGACTAAACCTTTCAAATCTGACAGTAGAGATCATATCTGAGAAGGTTGCTAGGACCTATCAGACTCCACGTGCACATGCACAGAAGAAACTGGCTGTACTGGAGACCAGAGGACAGTCACTGATGCCCAAGTTTTCGAAAAAGAAATTGAGTTCATACCATACTAGCCAGTTGCGAAAAATCCACCCCTCCAAAAAAATGGGCAAGGAACAAAATGAGCAAAGGAAGGCTATACTGTTCACGGGAATCCTTCGGATGTATGACTAATTTCGTATCTTATACTATTTATTTATACTATATACTATATACATACATATATATATATGTTTCAGTATTCCAGATACTACTGTGTTTCTTTTACATGAATAACAAAAAGCTGGGAGAATGAATCCATTCTAGAAGAGCAATTTGGTGGTAATAGCTTCAAGCTTTGAAACTAGTAACTTTTAGAAGAAGCAGATGGCTAATAATGAAGAAAAAAATTATATGTGGTCACATGATGACATTTACTTTTTAAAAAACAAGAGTTTCTTTTGCTACCATTACATATCTTTTCCATAAAACAGTATCCTGTGGCCGCTGTCACTTTGAGCCAACATGGGCTGACACTGCCACAACCCTGAGCTTTCCCTCCCATATCAACACCCTTGTCCAGTCATTTCTGCATCTACATTTCTGTGGCTTAAGTGGTGAACTGGATCTCAGAAACAGAGATGAGTTAAAATAATAGAGGAAAATATTAACTGAAAAGAGGGTTTTAACCAGGGTTCATCTCCACTCCCTGATCCAGGTCAGATAACCCCCCTGAACGGCAGTGACAAACACAGTGTGGGGTCAGAGAGCTGATGGGGCAGGTGGGAGGCAGAACAGCTTCTTCTGAAGGTACTGTGGGAAAACGTCTCTGAAGCAATGACCTGATTAACATGCTGAGAGCTCTGAGCCAAGTTAAATATCTTGGCAGTGTATGAGGGTTTTTTGTTTGTTCTGTTGTGGGTCTGGTGGTTGGTTGTTTTTTTTTTTTCATTATTTTTTGGTAAATTACTGCCTTGAGAATTTTGGGTTAAAGATCCATCATGGGTTTGGTCTCATGTGGAGCACTTCAAATGTAAAGTCCATTCACCCTTCAACCCCAAACTTTGTATCTCTGAAGCAACCCCCATGTTATGCATGCATGCATGTCAGAAGTAAATAACTGAGCAACATTGAACTAACAGGGGTCAAGATATATAAGAAGTTCAGCATACGTATTACAGCAGTGGCTCAGGAGGACGGCATATTAGTAAATTAGGCTTTTGCCAGATGTAAGAACTGATCCCTTTTCAATTGGGTATCATCTGAAAGGTCAAGAAGTAATGAAGCATGGGCATACAGATCCCCTACTGCCATGTGTTGCTACAAACTCCTATCTCATAATGCGCTAGCAGTTACAAGATACCAAACATAATAAACCAACATCCTGTGGGTGTCCTAGGTACAGATCAATGCTCTAAAGAGTATTCTGCAAGAAATGACAATGGATGGAACAGTAAAGGGTAGGCACTTTATAATGAATTTCCTAATTTTATTGTTTCAGTGTATTTGCAGTTTTCTTATATTTCACATTCCAGTGCTCTCCTGTGATGCAGCTGAGTGCTGTTTACTCTTGAATAATTATTGAAAGATCAGAAGCCAAATCCTGATTTACACCAGAACATATAAAGCTACCTCTGTTGATTTTTAGCTCATTTGGAGTCACTCCAAGTGCATACTAGTGTAACTGACAGGAGAGTTTGGCCCTGTATCTCTCCAAGAAATAATTTCCTAGATGGATACGAGTCCTGGTACTAAGGTAAATGTGACAGAAAATCTGTGATTAGGTTGGATTGACTTCCGCACTAGAAACCTTTTTTGTAAATACTATATATAAATACCAGAAAAATGCTGTTTGTTTTATATATCTGTGGATAAACACAATTTTATTAGAGCTACCAATATGTAATAAGGAAAGTAGCCATTTTAAGTAGCAGATGTCCTATAGCAGCCCCCACAAAACAGGGGAAGGAATAAAACAATCTTTAAAATATTCTTAAAAAAAGAGTTCCACATTACCACTAAAAGTAGACCTTGATTTCTTTTGCTGAGCACTTTCAACGCCTAGACCTTGGTTGTTCAAATTGTATCCCATCTATTATTAAGAAACATTCAGTAAGGGTCACACTTGTCCCTTGGGAATACTTCACTTGCTTAAGTGAAGCTTTTTAATCAGAGGGCAGATTTTGGGCCACATTTTCTAAGGTTTTTTTCAATGCTTTTCATATGTAATGAAGTGATTCCACTTATGTGTAGATGCTTATATTGCACAGTCTAACTGTTGTTTCCTAGTTTTAAGACAAAAAACACACGTTTTCCTACCACCTTCCTAAACCATCACTGAGCCAGCAAATCATTGTAACTACTCTATTTTTTTCAGAACTTTTTCTTTCCTCAGAACAAAACGAAGGATGGAAAGAAGCTTAATCAGTTAGACTTGGCCACATTAATACAATTTAAATTAATACTTTCTCTTCCTCCTCATTACAGACTATATATTCATGAGGGTTTTCAAATGCCATTGTATGGTAAGATAATATTTAATATCCACCATGACCCACTGCTCTGCTCCTGCAGGTTTTTTGTACAGTAATTTCTCTTTTTCTAAAATCCTTGGTCAGTGGTTATTTCTGCTTCACTTGATTGTACGTATATTATCTCTTCTAATCTTGTTGAGATCAGTTCCCCATTTATTGAGATCATTGTAAAATCGAAAACCTTTGTGTAGCTTGTTTAGTCTTGTACAGACGCTGACATACACATCACTGCCTCTATTTCTGTTCAGTCTCTTCTTGGTCTCTTCTTGCTTGCACTACTGGAGACTGTGTTCCAAGTTCCATTTGGTACTGCAAGCGACAATGTTTTGGAGATTTTCCCTCAGGACCAATGTCCTTCCTCACTTTGTCCTTAGTGAAATGTGAAACAAACCCCAGCTAAACCCTTAGTGTGGTGTGCATGCTGCAACAGCATGCAGAAAACTTAATCTGCATGGTCTGGATATTTGTGTAATTCAGACATTATCAGTGAAACACCTCACCGCTGAAGGCCAGAGCACCAGTCTAAAGATTTTTCTACAACATTAGCTGCCTGCCTGTTAGCTTTTTAATTATGTTGAGTGGACTGTGAACTGTTTGCACCTGTACCAATAGCAGTTACTCACATGAGAGCCCCACTGAAGTCACCCATGGAAGTAAAGAGCTCCATATGTGGTTCACTGCAATATATTAGTCAAGATTTCCTATTTTATTGACATTTGTTTTTTACTTTTGACTCTGTTTTCTACCTCTGAGTATTTATTCCATGTGAGTTTTACCCCAGTCACCTGTTTTAGCCCAACATATACGCACTCCCCTGTAACACAATCTTAAACCTGACAAATAAAATAAATCAAATGCAAGGTACTGGAAGATGTGAATTGTAACATCTGAGACAGCATCCCTGTCTGCATCTGGAGGCTCTGGAGCCCTCAGCACAGGAAAGACATGGACCTCTTTGAGTGGGTCCAGAGGAGGGCCACAAAAATGTTCAGAGGGATGGAACACCTCCCCTGTGAAGAAAGGCTGAGAGAGTTGGGGTTGTTCAGCCTGGAGAAGAGGAGGCTCCAGGGACTCTTTATTGCAGCCTTCCAGTACTTAAAAGGGGGCTTGTAAGAAAGATGGGGACTGACATTTTAACAGGGCCTGTTGCAATAGGACAAGGGGCAATGGTTTTAAACTAAAAAAGAGTAGATTCAAACTGGATATAAGGAAGACATTTTTTACGATGAGAGTGGTGAAACACTGGAAGAGGTTGCCCATAGAGGTGGTAGATGCCCCATTGCTGGAAACATTCAAGGTCAGTTGGACGGGCCTCTGAGCAACCTGATCTAGTTGAAGATGTCCCTACTCACCGCAGGGGGGTTGGATTAGGTGATCTTTAAAGATCCCTTCCAACCCAAACTATTCTATGATTCTATGATCTGTAATTCACTCAGATTTATTGAGAAGAAAACAGGGCAAAAATTTTCTGCATTTTAGTTTGGTTCCTTTAATTTTTGAAATCCACTGTTATTAACTAAGCTGCAGTCTATTTATGATCAGAATTCTATGATGGTTTACCTGTACTGTCAAGTACCAGTGAAAGCCACCCTTCTGTGCAACACAGACACTTATTAATCCATACAGGTTCCTTGAAACTGAAGGGTTGTTTCAAAATTAAACTTGACTTCAGCACAGTCTCTTAAATTGTGTTCAGTTTCTGTGCATATGTTTTAATTCAGACATTCTAGTGTACAGATAAACTATATGTCTGAATAACTTGGGACCTACTGAATGCACTTTGATATTATGCAAGATCTTGTTAACTTCATGTTTCATTGCCTTTTTTTGCAGAAAGGGAAAGGGGGAAATTGGATCAAGGTCTTAGTTTACTACTATTCATCAACAGTGTGAAAAAAAATCAAAGCCACATTAATAAACTAAATATTACCTCCCACTGATCACTGGCTACCAGGCAGATAGAGTTCTTTCTGATGGACTCCTAAGAGGGTCCTCAATAAAGTAAAATTGTGAGCTTGACGTTTCTCTTGCTTGCTTCCAGGAAGGTCTAAATTGAGTCCCAGTTGTTTTTCAGATTAATCCATTTGAGAGTGTAGAATCTGGCAAGAGTATTTTACAACTTTTTAAAAATGTGTTTAAGCTTAATATAGTTTGGGGTATTTCATGTATGTGTGCCTAATTATAAAATACTCAACTTACATCAAGTACAAGGTATTAACAAGAATGCCTAAGGAAACTTGGTAGAAATAGGCAAAGTACAGCAGCAAAAAGCAATGCTCAGCTTGGATGAGGGACAGAGCCAAAGCATCTGCAGTGTTTTTCTGAAATGTTTCCATGTTTTAAAAGTGATGACTGCTCCTGCACTACTGTTCCTGGGGGCCTGGTTCTTCCTCTTGTTTACACCATTTTTAGCTCAGTTGACTTGAGAATTAATTATATTCCTGTAAATCAAGAGAAGGAGGAGACTTTGGCTCAATCTTCCCTGTCAGCTGGAGAAATGTAATAACTCTGCTGTGTGGACTGTAAAAGAAATCTGAATATAGAATGAAAGGCCTAAGAGTTTAGAGGCCATCTTCAGTTCCAAGCCCCTTTTTTTGATGTTTGGTGAAGGATATGGCAGTTGCACGTGTAAAGAAGTGTTCAGCTTTATGAGCAATTAACTTTCAAGCCCTACATGACTGTGTTGGGACTGACAAGTGGTATGATACAGAGTTGGCTGTTAATTTTTCAGCCCAATGTTTCTCCCTTAGAAAAAAAACCCCACAGTTCACTGAAGCTGAAATTACTTTTTGCGGAAAAGCATTAGTTTTGACTGAACTTTTGAAAGGAAGATTTTTTCATCTAGGTTGGATTTTTGAGAGGAAGTAAAACCCCAAGCCAGAGGGAAAATGTCCTGGTGGGAGGTGGGGGAAACTAACATGAGAAGAGGGTCTTGGACACTCTCACAAGCCAAATGAAACTGCAAACACTGCAAAACTGGTCGTTTTGTTCTTCATGCTCCTATCCCCCAGTGTGGTCATCCTGAATGGGAAGTAGTGAGGAATTTTTATTTCCTGGGAGTCTTAGACATGTTAAAGCTCTGTGAAGACTCTTCTATTAATGTGTCATCTGTCTCTGTTGCAGAAGCCTCTGGATCACTAAAATTCTGTTTGAGTTCTGACCCTCTGACTATTTTGGGCCAATCCCCAGAGACCTACCATTATTCCTCAGGTTATATGATGCTTTTCCAACTTACATTATAAAATTGTTCTGTCTTCTTCAGCTTTCTTTGTTTTGGTTCAGAGGCTTTCACAAAGCTCTGCGCAATTTTGATCTGTGTATACAGTCTAATACATATACAGGCAAATGAGACAATGTGCATTATAAATATATGTGTGACATGCAAAAATCACCTGCTACCTCACATTCTGTCTAGGGATAGACATCAAAGTCTCTGACAAAATGTATCACAGCTCATTGCTTGTTCTGACTATAGTAGCATGTCATTCTACTAAAGGTAACCAGAAGACGTTTGTCAAAGTTACCAAACTTCCTTCTACTGGAAGCATAGCCATGCTCTGACGTTAGTCTGTTGTCAGTGACATCTGACAACAGAATATAACAAATAATATAATGCTGATCACCAAAAATAGGAGGGAGAGATGTGTTTTATGTAAATTAATTAAGGTTTTAGAATGAATTCTTTGGCATGGCTAGCAAGTGTAACAACCATGGAGATTTTTTCCTTCTCTGGCTTTCAGCTGAGTTTAATACAGCACTGTTAGCCCTATAAAAATTACTCCACAATGGGAACACACTTACTGCATGATAAATCTTATCACATAGATGCAAATAGAACAAGATTGAATTGGCACGTAGCACATCTGTGTAGAAATAACCAAAATGGAAAATGGTTTGAAATCCCTAAGTGAATGATTGTACACATGGCTATACAATAGGCTAAATATCTGCTCAAAGACAATGAGAAGCAGGGTACCCTCTTTTGCTTCTGAAACTTAAGTGAAATTTCTCAAAATAATGACACTAAATGACCAAACTTGTCCTTGGAGATAATGTATTATTTATTCAATTTTAGGTTTGGATAAGATTGGTTTGAAAGTGTGGTAAGATAAAAAAAACTATCTTGGAAATATTATGGTTATTAAACAATAGAATTTCAGTAAGTGTTTATGAGAGTGGTTACTAGAAAATTAGCTACTGGTTATATTTTGAAAACAAAGTTAAAGTTGAGCTTGCCTTATATAAACAGGAATGAATTGTATAATTTTTGTTTTTCTGACTCCTCAAGGCATTGGAGGTTTTATTTTAATCCAACAGATCTTAACGGCTTTTAGAAAGATGTTTTATGAAGAAAATCTCAAGTCGTTGTCCAAGAAAACCAGTCCAAGATTATTCTACCATCTGTGGGCAACCTGGATGCACACAGACATTAATCTATCTACTGGTCATGTCTGGGGTTTACTGATGAAAAAGTTCTTTTATTAAAAATGCAACTTTCTGATACTTAGTGCTCAGGAGGGCTTAGGCCATAATGTGACATCTGTTGGATCAACCAATTATGTATAAGGCATTTTTGATGCAATGGTTTTGTTAGAACATGCCAAAATCATTGAAACTTTAATTGGAAAAATTTTCACAGGTCCAGATTTTAATTTCCAGAGAGAGAGGGAAGAAGGAGAAGAGAACGAGTTCATTCATTTCAGAAGAGTCAGTGGTTAAGACATCCATCTGCTGTGAGAATCCAGATTCATATGACTGCTCTGCCATGTTCATATTCACTGGCCCATGTGAGTCCTTTGAATGAAGGTCTTAGAACAGCCTTGCCTGGTGAGTAAAACTGATGTTGGAGTAAAGAAAAGTATCTTTATTGTGCATTAGACAGTAAATAAAATGGAGATTCCTATGGCAAAATAAAAGTCTGTTTCACCTCCCTTGAAGCAGTCTGGTGAAGTCCTGGAGTAGGCTGTGAATGAGCTGTTATGGAGATAACAGTGCAAGAAGAAAGAAAATATATGTTTAATGTAAAAGCAGAGAATTGACCCAGAGCCTGACAGTACTACTGCTGAACTATGAATACTGCTATAAACACAAGTCAGGGAAAACCCTCCTGAGAATACAGCATGCAGAATCAACATTTTAGGTCACAAACACCCTAAGACCCAAGCTAGAGCCAATGAAGGTCAGCATCAGAAGGTCAACCGTACTCTGGACTGCATCAAAAGAAGCACGGCCAGCAGGCCGAGGTAGGCAATTCTGCTCCTCTACTTTGCTCTGGTGAGACCCCACCTGGAGTACTGTGTCCACCTCTGGAGCCCTCAGCACAGGAAAGACATGGACCTGTTGGACCAGGTCCAGAGGAGGGCCACCAAAATTATCAGAGGATGGAACATGTCCCCTGTGAAGAAAGGCTAGGAGAGTTGGGGTTGTTCAGCCTGGAGAAGAGAAGGCGCTGGGGAGACCTTATTGCAGCCTTCCTGTACTTAAAAGGGGGCTTGTAAGAAAGATGGGGACTGACATTTTAGTAGGGTCTGTTGCGCTAGGACAAGGGGTAATGGTTTTAAACTAAAAGAGGGTAGATTTAGACTAGATATAAGGAAGAATTTTTTATGATGAGGGTGGTGAAACATTGGCACAGGTTGCCCCGAGAGATGGTAGATGCCCCATCCCTGGAAACATTCAAGGTCAGGTTGGATGGGGCTCTGAGCAACGTGATCTAGTTGAAGATGTCCCTGCTCACTGCAGGGGGGTTGGATTAGATGACCATTAAATGTCCCTTCCAGCCCACATTATTCTATGATCAGTGTGTTATGGTCCCCTTAACTGCAGACTGGCTAATCTGAAACCACATAAAAGTAGCAGCTCCTGATGTAATAGGAAATATCTAAAGCCCTGAACTTTGTCTTGGTGCCTCTGCATTAGTTTTAATCCTGACCAGGAGTGTGGTATGATGTGAAAATCTTGGTCCCTGCCCCCCATGGTTTACACCATGGTGAGGTTTCCAACCATAGAAATGTGTTGTCTTCAGATGAAGCTAAACTGGAATATTTGCATGCTTAACGGACTCTAACCATTAGCAGAAAATCAGTCCACTGGCTAGGGCTGTTTATTGCCTGTGTTGGCAATAAGTCATAACCAGAGTTAGCCAAATGTCAGATTTTGTTTTATTATTTTATTTTATTCTGCTCCACTCTATGCTACTCTATTCTTTAGTTCTGAGTTTTTCAGATGTACATAATTTAAAATTTCCATAATCAAGGACTCAAAGAAAACATTTCAAAACCCCTGAACTATATTTTTCTAAGTAAAAGTATGTCACTAAATGATGTAAACATCTATTGAAAAGGTTGTTCTAATTATACAGAGGTGGCCTTTTTTAGTTTTGAATTTTTCTGTTCTACCCCAGAGCCACAGACTTTGGAATCCTTTTCTGAGGATTTTAGGCTCGCTCTGACCCCTTCTTGCTTTGTACGGACTGTGGAAATTCAGGAAGGCGGGGTTCCAGTTTTGTCACTCGGTATTCGAGATCCTACCTCACAGCTCTCAGCAGAGCCAGGTTTTCACATGCCCGGCAGCTGGTTCATGGATCACAGCCTGCCTGAGGCTCAATCACAGCCTCTGGGATTTTGTGGTCATGAGCTCTACAATGGTCCCATAAGTAAGTCTCAGCTGGTACTCCTGCAACCATGGATGATAGAGTCTCCCAGACCTTAGGCTTTCTTTTTTGCACCTGAGATAGCCTGCTTGATGGATCTACCGCATACATCATACACCCTGCCATGCCCTGCTAATACCAGGCACCTAGCTCTGGAAAAGCCTACAAAAAGTCCAGGGCTCCTTTTACTGACATTCAAGTGGTCTCAAGATTTTCTTTGTGCGATCCTCACAGGTGACTGCTTGTCCTGACAAGTTGTAGTGCAGGAAAGGAGGATGTGAACATGGCACTTCTGAGGGGTCAGCTGGCTCTCTTCGCTTAGATCTTCTACAGCAGGAGTTGGAGAGAGATGAACTCATGCCTCTGTCATCTATGTCAAGATCTCAGCCAGGAATTCCAATTTATGTGCATAAAACTCCAGAAGTTCTCCAGGGGTCTATCTCTTAAAAGAAAAGAAAACAATTCTCATGTAAAAGCAGAGGTCATGTTTTGGAGTTCCCACAAGCTCTTTACGGATTGCATGATACAATCTGAAGCTGTGTTTTGATGCAGCCCTTTAAAAACACAGTGGCCAAGAAGGCGAGAAAGTAGGTGTAGAGAACTTGGACAGAAAGATGTCTGAACACACTCTAGGCCAGCAAAGGAAGGCAGAAGCTGGTTGCATTTGAATGGTGCAAGTTGATTAGTGAAGGACTACTTCCAAGAAGAAACTGTGAAGATGAATTCCTTATTTCTTAGAAGACTTTGACAAACACATAGACACTGCTTTGAAGAAAGGGGAAGTGGTGATGGTGGCCCATATTCAGTGGCAGGATGTCCACCCCACCCCTTTGGTTATGTATTCAGTCAAAGGGAGTCCTCCTGCAACAGATGTGAAACGGTTCTGTTCATCTGCATTACAGAGATCTTGTTTCAAAAAGGAAAGAAAACAACCCCTCATATCATTCTGTCAATCTTATTAAAGCATCTCTTTTTGCCACCTAATCTGCCATTCTATTCTTCATTTTAAACACAAGTGATGCAAATGTTGAGATCCTTGAAAAAACAAAGCAAAAATCCAAACCACTAGTGAGAATGGAGAGAGACATAGACATTTATAGTAGTATATGAAGAAAGAAATGGTGCCTCTATACTCTATTATTAACTGCTTTCAATAAGAAATTGTGTTTATAGGTATTTCTAGCTTTGATTTTTTCCCCAAAGTCCTATTGAAAGGAAAAATGAAGCTTTAAAATTTAGAAGTCTAAGTATCTGTAGCCTTAAATAGATGAATTTTCATGTCTGTACCAAAAATTCTGTGCAAAAAACATCCTG